>NC_061527.1:385000-400000 GCF_022379125.1 Scophthalmus maximus
CCTGACGCCTCTGCACACATGTTGACAACAAAGTTTACACAAGACGATCACTGACTGTATATGAAGACGATCAGTGACTGTGTATGAAGACGATCAGTGACTGTGTATGAAGACGATCAGTGACTGTATATAAAGACGATCACTGACTGTATATAAAGACGATCACTGACTGTATATAAAGACGATCAGTGACTGTATATAAAGAAGATCAGTGACTGTATATAGAGACGATCAGTGACTGTATATAAAGACGATCAGTGACTGTATATAAAGACGATCAGAGACTGTATATAAAGAAGATCAGTGACTGTATATAGAGACGATCAGTGACTGTATATAAAGACGATCAGTGACTGTATATGAAGA
Organism: Scophthalmus maximus; assembly: GCF_022379125.1. Taxonomy (NCBI): domain Eukaryota; kingdom Metazoa; phylum Chordata; class Actinopteri; order Pleuronectiformes; family Scophthalmidae; genus Scophthalmus; species Scophthalmus maximus. The sequence goes on from NC_061527.1 coordinate 385,367, forward strand.
CGATCAGTGACTGTATATAAAGACGATCAGCGACTGTATATAAAGACGATCAGTGACTGTATATAAAGACGATCAGAGACTGTATATAAAGACGATCACTGACTGTATATGAAGACGATCAGTGACTGCATATAAAGACGATCAGTGACTGTATATAAAGACGATCAGTGACTGTATATAAAGATGATCAGTGACTTTATATAAAGATGATCACTGACTGTATATGTTTCCCAGTGGCCACCATTGTAGCTGGTTTCATCTTCTTTCTGAGTTTCTGAGCAGTGAATTAAAACCTTTTCCTTCTTCGCTCCACAGAAACATGGTTCCCTCGAATCTGATTGAAGCCACGTTTCAGCAGGTAAAAGCAGCAGCTGAGACCAAAACCTTTTCATCGCTGTTCGGTTTCCTCCAGTGACAAACTTGTGTTTCCTCAGTACAAAACAGACCTGATCCCCATCCTCAAAGTCCCGACCAGAACCATCCAGCCCAACTTCGTCTACGTCGTCCCCGACGAGACTGACCCTCGAGGTAGGACGGTGTACCTGGAGCTGACTCCGCCCCCGGAGATCATGTACAAGACGAGTCCTGGCAGCAGCCAACAGATGAACGTCCTGGGCATCGTCATCTTCTCCGCCACCATGGGTGAGTCGTTCAAAACGGTTTTATCTGAAGAACAGAAATGTGACGGACGAGAAACTCTCTGATCTTCAGAACATTCAAACCTCTTCAGGAGATAATGATGTGAGTACGAACTGTGTTGCTGCAGGTCTGTTGCTGGGCAGGATGGGAGAGCGAGGAGCTCCGCTGGTCAACGTCTGTCAGTGCATCAACGAGTGCGTCATGAAGATCATCAACGCTGCCGTTTGGTGAGCTGATCTGACTGGACAGCACCGGATCACATGATAAATCTAGTAGAACGTGCAGAGTCTTGTCACAGTGCAGGGGAACAAGATGGAGGCGCCACATGCAGACAAAAGGCCAGAGGTGACCCTCCATGATCTTGTCCTCTGTCCTCTCAGGTACTTTCCTTTCGGGATCATCTTCCTGGTGGCCGGGAAGATCCTGGACATGCAGGACCCGAGCACGCTGGGGAAGAAGCTGGGCTGGTACGGCCTCACCGTCCTCGCCGGCCTCTTCGTCCACGGACTCGTCCTGCTCCCTCTGTTCTACTTCATCCTCACCGGGAAGAACCCCTTCTCGTACATCCGCGGGCTGCTGCAGGCCATGGTCATCGCCCTGGCCACCTCCTCCAGGTGAGAGTCCAGGACCGTCCTGCTTTCACCTGCCGCTCTGCACATTGGGTCAGGTTTTTTATTCCACTGCCGTCTGTCCTCAGCTCTGCCACGCTGCCCATCACCATGAAGTGTTTGTTGGAGAACTGCCACGTCGACCGACAGATCGCCCGCTTCGTCCTTCCTGTCGGAGCCACCATCAACATGGACGGCACGGCGCTGTACGAGGCTGTGGCTGCCATCTTCATCGCTCAGGTCAACGACTACGAGCTGGACTTTGGTCAGCTGGTCACCATCAGGTAAACCAACAGTGAGAAGTCTTTGAATACGAATAACTCTTTATTTAAATCCATCATCTAACCTCACACACAGTTTCACCTGCTGATGAAGAAGATGCAAAATGATCGATAACGTTTCCAGGTCCAGGTCAGAGTCGAAGCAAAACTGGAATCACTCATTAACAAGACACCACCAACGTCTGTGATCCAGTTGATCCTGAACAGCCGGTGGTAGTTGATGGACACATGGAGCTGGAAACACAAACATTTAACTGGTTGTGAAAACTGCAACGAGGGATCTAAAAGTTTCGGAATCAATGTTTAAACGTGATATTGACATATTTACTTAAAAAGTGCAACAATTTTGAGAGAAAAATTCAGACTTGGTTAATAAAGATCTCACAATAGTTAACATGATTTTCTCAAATGGAAAAGAAACTTATCTAAAAGGCAAAACACAATGTGTGCATGTTCATAATCATAACCTCCTGCGGCAAGTGTCTCACAAGGGACAACTTTTATCTGAGTAGTAAACTTCTGACTTCTGTTCATCCTGAGCAGTGATCTGTAGTGTAGCATATGCAGATGATACAGTGCTTTATGTACTCGACTGTACAGAAATGTCCTCCTGTCCCACTGATTATCGTTGACATCAGGAGAATCTCACAGAGATTATTTTCTCTCAAGTTTAAATATTTTCAAATGAATCTCCGACAGAGCAAAAACTCATCATCTCACCCGTTGTCCTCACAGCATCACCGCTACAGCTGCTAGCATCGGCGCAGCAGGGATTCCACAGGCAGGGCTGGTTACCATGGTGATCGTACTGACATCAGTGGGATTACCGCCAGATGACATCACACTCATCGTGGCCATTGATTGGATCCTGTACGTAGCAGCACTTATTTTGAATTACAATGCACATTGTTGTCCTGAGCTGTCGTGGTCTCACGGTGTCTCTTTGTCTCTTCTGTGTCTGCAGAGACAGATTCCGGACCATGATCAACGTCCTCGGTGACGCCCTGGCGGCAGGAATCATTGCTCACCTCTGTCGGAAAGATTTCCCTCTCAGCGAAACCGGAAAGGTAAAAACACCATCCTGAAACCACGCTTAGATCTGACGGTCACTCGTGGACATGTTGAGATGGACAACGTCCCAAAATAAAAGAGAGACTAACATAGTAACAAGTAACGAGTAGTTTCTGTGCTTAAAACTGTGAAAAACTAAAAAAGGTTGTAGGAAAATGTTAATTATCCCATGATTCTGCTAATTCTGCTGCCTCAGCTGTAGCTGTTATCTGTTAGCTCAGACAGCAGAATTAGCTGTTAGCTCAAACGATTGGCCTTCCTTAGCATGAGAGTTATAACATGTTATTACCTGAGGTTTGTGTAAAACAGTTCGAACAACGGCCACTGTGTGGCACTAACCTGTGTTTTACGTGTGTTCTGTCGCCAGCCTGTACCGTCGTACGGCACACAGACTCCTCACGCTCAAAACTCCCACAGCGTCGATGTGCCGATGACGGAGATCCACACACACAAAGACTGTATGTTCGAGGGCGAGGGCGACCCGGCGGGCGAGCGCCACGCCCACACCGTCTACTACAACATCTGTCAGGTGTGACGGGAGCCGACGGAGCAGCTCGACACGCCGACGAGTCCGGGAGAGTCCGGTCACATCTCACAGTGCCAAGTGAACGGGAGTGATGAAGAGCGACAGACGTCGACGAGCAGCTGGTGAAAGGAAGCGTGGTCGGAACAGAGCCACTGAGGTCACAGAGCGTAGGAGGTCAAATGACATCACTTTAATCTAAACTCCCCGTCGACACTAACTACCAACCAATCTCAGTTTAAGATTGTAGATCTCAGAAATCCTACAGCGTCTCTGGTTGATGGACAGATGAGGATCATGGGAACACAACTCCATCCCGGGACCTTTGGGTTCATCGTACCCACGATAGTTGATCTTGTTCAGATGGTTCAGATTAGTTTGCTTCTGCGCCTGCAAAGATGTAACCTTTGTTCTGCGTTGTCCCGGTAACGACGTAGCTGAGATTTACCGTCCGTTCTCGGCCCCAGGTTCACTGATGGTGAAGTGACAGAAATAACTTTCTCACCTGTGTCTCCGTCCTCCCTGAGGATTAAGAATAACTTTATGATACTCCAAACAGACAAACCGGTGTCGTAAACTCGGCCTCCGGTCGGGGGCCAGAACTCAACTGGGTGTATCTGGGGCCAAAGTCCAAGTTTGGCCCCAGGTGAGTTTTGGGCCACGAGACCTGAGGGGAAACCGGTGCAGTGCATGTCGGACTCTGTACGTACATCGGGGGATATATGCTTGTTCCGCTCGTTCCACACGATGACAACCTTCAACTCAGATGTTCGTTAGGAGCTTGAAGAAGAACCGCTGCGTTCTTGTGAAAAAAGGATCGTCCTGGACGCCAACCCAGATTTGATCTCTTTGGACGGGACACGTCGTTCAGACCTCGCCAGGGAAAAAGACGTCTGGACTAACGTGAAGAAGATTCTTGGGAGCGGTGCAAAGAGATCAGATAGATGGTTGTTGGAAAAACTTGTTTTCCCATTTGCAGAGTTGGATTTACTTTCAGTTTAGGACCTGATACCGATGGATAATACCCAGCCGAGCCCGGGCCTGTACGTTTGACCCAATCCTGCTCCTGATCCAGAGTTTTTCTTCATTCAGACTTTAATGCCCGAACACGTTCCGTCCAGCAACACAAACCAAAGCCATCACCTGATGTTTGACCAGGCATATACCGAAGGACCGAACTCTATCGTGTTGCCGTTTGTTCTGAACTCAGGTGCTTCCACTGGTCTGGACGGTGATTGGCCAGTGCTCACGGACTCCGCCCAATCTGACCGCTGAATGAATCAAGTGCTCTTCATCTCACAGACTCGACCTTCTTCTTCTTCTTCTGGCTCGTTTGTATTTGACAGCATGCTGGCATGCGTTACAACCGACTTCATGTGAAGTCAACGTGCTTTATCTTCTTCTTCTTCTTGTTTTGAAGTGACTGATGAAAGGGAACCAAAGTTCTGTAGGAATTGTGGGATTTTTACCAATGTCAGATGCAGCTAATGTGAACAGAAGCTAGTTTGTGTTTAGGTTAATCTGATTTCCTTTCTGGGTTCACGAATGAACGGATCATGAACGGATCAAACAAACTGACACCAGCTGAGATACGAAGATGTTCAAGTGAAAATTAATATAGATCAGATATTTTCATGTTTTTTGAAGACGTAGACTTGCCTTAATTTTACCGCCGACATTTTAAAAACCTCAACGTTCGTCTGCCAATGCAACACGTCACCCCGACGACCTGCAACATTTTCAACTTTCACCGAAGCAGGTTTCCTCAAACTGCATCATCTGAATCACGTGTTTTTTAAATATGAAATATGCATGTGTTTTTGGACTTTGTGTGATTTGTGCTTATTTGTATTTGGTAACTTAATAAACCTCATGGGTCTAAACCACAGACTGAACGAAAAGATAAATAATAATAATGATCCTGAATATTTATTTAGATTTAGATAATAAAGATCTTTATTAACAGTCGATAGACTCAATAAAGATGGACGTAGTTGAGCGGTGGCTCCACCCCTCGCAGCGAGGGAGGAGCAGTGCGGAGTGGAGGGGCCGGGGTGAAGGTTGGACCATGTTCTGGATATAGGAAGAACCTGAGCCATTAGCAGCTCGGTACCAGTGCCCTGAATCGGATTCGAGCCTCCACCGGGAGCCAGTGCAGAATCAAAGGTAATGTTGGTGTAGTGGTTACAGATTGTTGTGGGTTTGCGTCCCGGTTCGAACCAACCAGGGCCTTTCTGTGTGGAGTTTGCAAGTTCTCCAAGTGTCTACGTGGGTTCTCTCCAGGTTCTCTCCAGGTTCTCTGCATGTTCTCTCCATGTTCTCTCCATGTTCTCTCCAGGTTCTCTCCAGGTTATCTCCAGGTTTCTCCAGGCTCTCTCCATGTTCTCTCCAGGCTCTCTCCAGGTTCTCTCCATGTTCTCTCCAGGTTCTATGCATGTTCTCTGCATGTTCTCTCCAGGTTCTCTCCAGGCTCTCTCCATGTTCTCTCCAGGCTCTCTCCAGGTTCTCTCCATGTTCTCTCCAGGTTCTCTCCAGGTTCTCTGCAGGCTCTCTCCAGGTTCTCTCCAGGTTCTCTCCAGGCTCTCTCCAGGCTCTCTCCAGGTTCTCTCCAGGTTCTCTCCAGGTTCTCTCCAGGTTCTCTCCATGTTCTCTCCAGGCTCTCTCCATGTTCTCTCCAGGTTCTCTCCATGTTCTCTCCATGTTCTCTCCAGGTTCTCTCCAGGCTCTCTCCATGTTCTCTCCATGTTCTCTCCAGGTTCTCTCCAGGCTCTCTCCATGCTCTCTCCATGTTCTCTCCATGCTCTCTCCAGGTTCTCTCAATATTCTCTCCAGGCTCTCTCCATGCTCTCTCCATGTTCTCTCCATGTTCTCTCTAGGCTCTCTCCATGCTCTCTCCATGTTCTCTCCATGTTCTCTCAAGGCTCTCTCCATGTTCTCTCCATGTTCTCTCTAGGCTCTCTCCAGGTTCTCTCCAGGTTCTCTCCAGGCTCTCTCCATGTTCTCTCCAGGTTCTCTCCAGGTTCTCTCCATGTTCTCTCCATGCTCTCTCCATGTTCTCTCCCGATTCTCTCCATGTTCTCTCCAGGCTCTCTCCATGCTCTCTCCAGGCTCTCTCCAGGTTCTCTCCAGGTTCTCTCCATGTTCTCTCCAGGCTCTCTCCATGTTCTCTCCAGATTCTCTCCATGTTCTCTCCAGGCTCTCTCCATGCTCTCTCCAGGTTCTCTCAATGTTCTCTCTAGGTTCTCTCCATGTTCTGCGACTTCCTCCCACAGTCTAGACACATGCCCACCGTTGTTATGTTCACTGGAGAATATGTGAATGTGACAGTGATTGATTGTCTGTCCCTGTCACACGTTGGCGACCTGTCCAGGACCCCCCCCCCCCCCCCAGCCCCCCGGTGGTGACCCTTAAGGATGAAGCTTTAAAGATGATTGATGGATGTTGGACTACAGAGTGACATCATCTCTGCAGTGTTGTCCTGCTGCTGCTATTAATAACCCCGTCACAGCTCGGCAGCCATTAATCCAATAAAGCGAACGTGAGGCTGCACGGGACTGAAGCCCAGCGACAACACGCAGCCACAGGTGGCTCAGCTGTTAATCCCCCACCTCAGATTAACATCACAAACACTTAGTGAGGAGGAGCGTCGGGGTTCTACTTCAGTCACCTTTACCAGTGAGTCAGAACCAGGAAGTGACTGACACATACAGAGAAGCTGTAAATTAGCAGGATTACTGGATGAATCTGTGGAGTGCAATTCACCTTGCAGCCTCTAGGAGTCGCCAGCAGAACGACAGACAGTCATGAGACCAACAGCCACAGTGGAGGTTTTATTGGTTTAAGGAAGGAACGAGGATTCAACAAACAGAGAGAGAATCACAACATCCGAAGGCGAAGAACATGGAGAAACAATGAATACGCTTCTGAACATGAAAATCAAAGCACCGGACGAGATCGTTCTGTTCATGACTTCAGTTCACTGAACTGTCTTTAACCACAGGTTAGAACCTGTAAAACAGGGCTTATGACATGTACTGCAGCCGGACACCAGGGGGCAGGGCTTATGACCTGTACTGCAGCCAGGCATCAGGGGGCGTGGCTTATGACCTGTACTGCAGCCAGACACCTGGGGGCGTGGCTTATGACCTGAACTTCAGCCGGACACCAGGGGGCGAGCATGAGGATTTGGCTCCAGTTTAGAGGAGCTGTCATGTCGTCCATCTTTATTCACAGTCTGTGGTCTGAGCCCGGTGAACTGTATAAACAACCTGCAGTGAGCGACTGAGGAATAAATACATGAAGCTTGATTATAGAAAATACTTAAAATTCATCCTCAACTCACAGCTTCTTGTGATATAAAAATAAATCTGTTTCGATGATTCATGACGGTGATGAATATTCTAAGGAACCAGTGAAAGAGCTGTTCAGTTCTGATGAGAGAAGATTTGACCTGAGGTAGAAGTTCTGTGAATTTAAAATGTGACGAGCGCTGCTCTGTTTGATCGACGTTCACGTCTCGTCGTTGGAGATTTTTATGATCCGTCTCCATGACGACTCACAAGTCGATATCATTCGTCGTCGAAGTTTGCAAACGCAGGATACCAGAGACTGTCCTTCCTCTCCAACCTGCTTCTCTCTGCGCTTTCTGTCGTCTGCCGTCGGACTTTCTTTATCCAGGACGTCTGAGCCGCGGCCAGACTGATCATGAGGACCTGCCGGAGGAAACAGGGACAGATCAGAAGCAAGACATGTCTGACCGAACACAACTCGTGAGGTGTCTGGTTTCACTGCTGCCTCCCTCCGGAACCATTTCAATAAGACTCCAGAACCTTTATTGTGAAAAAACAACAGAGATGAGAGACAAGCTCCTAACAAGATCAACACTGGATGTTGTTTCCTGGTCTGAGGATAAACCTTCGTATGGAAGAGGGTTAGTGTCAGACATGAGAAGAAAAGGAAGTTTTTTTTCTTCGTGCATTTCATGAATAAAATGTCGAGAAAAGAGTCAAACAAAGTTAGAGGAAGATGATTTTAGCACAATCTCTTTAAAGAGCTGATGCTGATCATCACTCTGTGTCAATGTGCCAACATTAAGAACAGTCATGAACGATAGTAGTAAAAATTCAACTAAAAATCTTGACATTTCATGTTTATTGTCGAAATGCAAAACGGAAATAATCCTCCTCTTCTCGTTGTTTCTTATGTCTGACATCGTCGCTCTGCTGTTCCTTCACTTCTGACCTGTGACAGTTTTTAAAATCTCCGTCACTACAGGACGTGACAACCTCCTCAGAGCTGCAGCTTCAGGCTGAAGAGCTGTGGATCGTGTACAGTCACACTGTACCGACAGTCACCTCCTTCACTGTTTGGTAACACTGATGCATCATGAGCTCCACCCAACACGACTGTGAGGAAATCAGAAACAAGCCCCTGCAGCAGAACGATGAGGAAGCAGCAGTCAGAGACCGGGCGTCACCTCGAGCAGCAGCAGGCCGCCCGTCAGACCGGCCACCAGCAGCAGGTTGTTCTTCGCCCACCGCACGGTTTTCTCCAGACATCCAACGATGAAGACGTCTTGAGCCGCCGGACGCTCGTCCAACTGCTGCATCCCATAACCGCACATGGTGTTCAGCACCGTCTGCAGGAGGAGGAAAGATCCGAGACGTGAGATCACCTCCTGTCTATCGTCTCATGGAAACATTTCTTGAGCTGCTGTCTAGTAATCTAGTGCCACCTTCAGGCAAGTTTTTTTATATTTCTTCTGCACAAGAAATATTAAAAAGCGGTAGAGTTCGTCAGAGAAACTCAGAGACAGAACTTAGTTTTCTTATGTTGTGTTTGACTTGGAAATACTTTTATTCATTGAAAGTTACGTTATTCTGCTCGAGCAAGAGATAATAAAGTTTTGGAGCTGTCGCCTGCAATGTTCAGTGTTTTTGCTTCACTAGTAACAGGGCCTCAGAATATCTCAATCTTGTTCTTCAGAGGATGAACCCTTTAGACACCCCGAACTCTCCTCTGGCGCCCTCCACTGGACAACGTTGACATGTTTAGTTCCACGAATGTTCAAACCCTTAAGAACAGACGAATCATCAGGAAGATGTTTGTTCAGACTGTTGTTGTAATGAACAGAAGCTAACTCTTGGTTCTCACGTCTGAGGAAACGTGAGTTTTATATCAACGCTTACGCAGATGACACCACATTGTTCATTAATGTATCACTGATGATATAAAACATGGGTCTGGTCTGTTGATAATGAAATAATAGTTATTTGCAGCCCTATTGATGATCACACGACGGCCTGTTTGACTCCAGGAAAATAAATGTCCCATCACAGACCTGTAGGGGAGCACCGCGCCCCGTCAGGTGTCGTCCTCACCTGGTTCTGCAGGTGAACGCAGCAGGAGAAGGGAACGCCACAGGCCTCCAGACTGGGGTTGGTTTCTGAACACTCAAAGTAGATGTTCTGGGACCAGTCCCTGTGGCCGTCGACGCCACAGCAATGAAACTGCAAAGACGACAGTCTGTGAGTGGGAGAGCTTTAACTGACGCTGACTCTCAGTCCGTCAGGACACTAATCAACATCCGTCACCTTCTTCTGGACGAAGTCGATGGCATTTTCCAGGTCCCAGTCCTCCCTGTATCGGACGATGGCCTTCATCATCAGCCTCTCCGTCCTCTCCATCACCTGAAACACAGGCTGAGTTCAGTCGGCAGGACCTGACGTCTCCACAGGTTCCAGCAGTGGAAGATGCGTTTGAAGTTTCTCGTTGAACTTTTTTAGTCAAAGTGTGAATGCAGGACTTTAACTTGTATAACGTGACGTTACCATGTCAGTGAAGAGATATCCCACGACTCCAGCAGCGATCTGCAGCAGAAGGACGACCACCAGTATCCCCAGGAACTACAGGAGCCAACAGCGTCTCGTTACAGCAGAAAGAACTCAGAAATACTTTCATCCACAAGAACGAGAGTAAATACATCAACCTGCAACACGAGAGTTCTCATCTACTGAACACGTGATAGACTCTGGTGATGTTTAAATGACTCAGGATCAGAGATCTGATCAGAGATCAGTCACAGGAGAAACTTCCAGCGATCAGGATTTGAACTTGTGATGGACGACGTCATACCGTCCTCAGCAGACAGGGGGCGTTACGCAGCGCCCCGCAACATCCGAGGAACGTCATGAGGAACATCACCGAGCCAACGACGATCAGCAGAAGAGCTGGATCGAACGTCAGAGTGTCGACCACATCTACACACAGACACACACACACACACACACAGACACACACAGATAGACACACACACACACACACACACAGGTAAATTCTTCAGTCAAACGTAAACAGACAATTAAAGTTGAGACATGTCAGATTAACTTGTGATTCACCCTCAGGAATGTTATCAGCAGGGCTTTGTTTTCATAAAACACACACACACACACACACACACACTCAGCGTGTGAAGCTCAGACGCTGATATGAACAGAACCTTGTCGTCCTGCTAGGTTTATAAGTCATAGTTTTTATTTCAATTCAACTTTTTAATTTGATTTGCATTTCACTGACTCACAACACACACGATCTGGAGGCTCTTTACATGTCTGAGGTGGAGAACGACTTCCTGACATTTACAATGTGGAGGATCATCAGATCATGTTAACAGGTTTAACTACAGATTTGATCATTAGCTAAGATTAGACAACAGCTAGCGTTAGCATCAAACCACCTCCTAGCTAACTTTACTGTTTGACGTGAAGTGAAATGATGGGTCGTTTTGATTCTGGACATATCAAACGCCTCTGGGACACATTATTTAGGCCTGGAGGTTAAATGAACTGGAGCGTGTAAGCTAAATGCTAAATGCTAAATGCTAAATGTTTAATCCAAATATTTTGACCTGGATCAGCAGGACGACGTGGTTCTGTTGATAAGCGGCACGTCAGAGGAAAATGGCCGCCATTTGAATATAAAATATTAAACCAAAGCTCCTGAAACTTTTATGGATTTAACTGAGTTTATCTTGCTCAGTGTCGCTGTGGAGTTTAAATCCATATTTCAGATATTAATTTGTGTTCTTCTTCTTCTTCCCTGACTTTCTGGCCCGTTGCAGCATGTCTTGGTACGCCATCTGTAGGTCAGTGGAATACTGTCTGTGGCAGGAAGTTAACAGTACACTTATGTGTACAACAGAGAGAAGCTTCCCTTGATTCCTGTTGAGATCAAATCACTGTCATAGTTTTTGTCCGACCTTTCTCCTTGGCTATCTTCGCGTAGATCCCCACGGCGATGAGGACGGCGCTCACGACCTGCAGACACATGGTGAACAAAGAGAAACGTTGAGTTCCGTTGCTTAAACCTGAGACTGCACCTGAAAAGTGAAGGAAATAAAGTGTTCGGACCAGAACTTCCTGGTCCCGGACCTCCGATGACCCTGTGCAGTGAGGAGCGTCTGGACGGACACTCACCCAGAAGACGTAGCAGCACACGAACAGCGTGTACTTGATGCCTCGGTATCCTCTCATCTCCTCCAGCAGAGAGTCGCTCAGGCCGACTGCAGGAAGACGTGTGGGATCTGTTGAGGCGACGGCAGGAGGACGTGTGTCGGCCTGCAGGACACATTCCTCGCCGGAGGTTCAGCCCCTCACGGGTCCAGGCCTCAGCTTCACACCTGCTGCTCCAACAAGGAAACGTCCTCAGATTCAAGTCCGTCAGCGCCTCCTGCAGGCTTCAGCGCTCATCACAGGTTTGTCCTGAGGCCGATGTTGGAGGAAATATCATGGAGAGAAGAACTGAAGACCCCCGGAGGTCCTCGGTCCCCGAAGGTCCCCGGAGGTCCTCGGAGGTCCTCGGTCCCCGGTCCCCGGAGGTCATCGGAGGTCCCTGGTCCCTGGAGGTCATCGGAGGTCCCCGGTCCCCGGAGGTCATCGGAGGTCCCCGGTCCCCGGTCCCCGGAGGTCCTCGGAGCTCCCCGGTCCCTGGAGGTCATCGGAGGTCCCCGGTCCCCGGAGGTCATTGGAGGTCCCCGGTCCCCGGTCCCCGGAGGTCATCGGAGGTCCCCGGTCCCCGGTCCCCGGAGGTCATCGGAGGTCCCCGGTCCCCGGTCCCCGGAGGTCCCCGGAGGTCATCGGAGGTCCCCGGTCCCCGGTCCCCGGAGGTCATCGGAGGTCCCCGGTCCCCGGTCCCCGGAGGTCATCGGAGGTCCCCGGTCCCCGGTCCCCGGAGGTCCCCGGAGGTCATCGGAGGTCCCCGGTCCCCGGTCCCCGGAGGTCCTCGGAGCTCCCCGGTCCCCGGAGGTCATCGGAGGTCCTTGGAGGTCCCCGGTCCCCGGAGGTCCTCCTCCCTCGGCCTGGACACCACTCGGTTCCACTGTGAGACTCATGTAGACCACAGGTTCCCTCAGAGTCTAGACACTGGTACTGGAGCTGAGGGGGCTGCTGCGCCCCCTACAGACACAGGACTGTAATTGCAAGGCACAAGTTTACTAAATTAAATCCATTAATAAACTTTCAAATCAAATCTAATGAATATTGCATCCCGCCCTGTATTTAATATTAATATAATGATGTAAACTCTCTCTCCCAGCTCGTCCATATCAGACTGACGTCCAGAGTCCAAGTCTTTAATCTTCTGGTCCTGCTGATCCAGCACTTTCTCTCCTCCCCCCTCCCCCCTCCTCACTCCTCCCCCCTCCTCACTCCTCCTCCCCCCTCCTCACTCCTCCCTCCTCCCCCCTTACTCCTCCCCCCTCACTCCTCCCTCACTCCCTCCTCCCCCTTACTCCTCCCCCCTCACTCCTCCCTCCTCCCCCCTTACTCCTCCCCCTCACTCCTCCCTCACTCCCTCCTCCCCCTCATTCCTGCCTCACTCCCTCCCCCCCCTCCCCCCTCACTCCTCCCTCCTCCTTCCTCCCCCCTCACTCCTCCCTCCTCCCTCCTCCCCCCTCCCTCACTAAAGCATGTTCAGGCTGTGGGAGGATTACACACCAGGTTGGTTCGTGTCCTCCTCCTCCTCTTCCTCCCCCCTCCTCCAGGTCCAGGCTGTGGGAGGATTACACTCTGTGTTGTCTCTCCACACCGGCAGCTTCCTCTGACCCATCGGTTGGTTGAGGACCTGGTTGAGGACCTGGTTGAGGACCTGGTGAGGACCTGGTTGAGGACCTGGTTGAGGACCTGGTAAGGACCTTGTGAGGACCTGGTGAGGACCTGGTGAGGACCTGGTTGAGGACCTGGTTGAGGACCATGGGTTTCCTCTCGTCCGTCCGAGACCGAGCTGAGAAGTTCCTGAACGAGAAGAACGTGGTGACAGATTTCCTGGGGAAGTTGGAGGAGAAGACAGGAATAAAGAAGAAGATCATCGCAGCAGGTACGTGAGCTTTGTTCTCCGTGTTGTTTCGGCTCAGGAGGAACTGGTTCTGGTCGATTCTGTCGGTTCTGTTTGTGTTCGGGACGTTTGTATCTGCCTGCTGTTGCATGTCAATGGAAAACTGAAGAGGATTCAGTTAATCCTCCCGTTGACACGAGGCCACACGGCAGCGACACAGTCTCTGTGAACCTGGACCTGGACCCTGGACCTGGACCTGGACCCTGACCTGGACCTGGACCCTGACCTGGGCCCTAGACCCTGGACCTGGACCTGGACCCTGGACCTGGACCCTGACCTGGACCTGGACCCTGACCTGGACCCTAGACCCTAGACCTGGACCTGGACCCTGGACCTGGACCCTGACCTGGACCTGGACCCTGACCTGGACCCTGGACCCTGGACCTGGACCTGGACCCTGGACCTGGACCCTGACCTGGACCTGGACCCTGGACCTGGACCCTGGACCTGGACCCTGACCTGGACCTGGACCCTGACCTGGACCTGGACCCTGGACCTGGACCCTGACCTGGACCTGGACCCTGACCTGGACCTGGACCCGGACCTGGACCCTGACCTGGACCTGGACCCTGACCTGGACCTGGACCTGGACCTGGACCAGTTCATGTTCTGGAACTTTCCTGGCTCAGAATCTGAGTTCCTGTGTTTCAGGTTCACGTTTAAATTCTGCGATAATCAACATGTACGTTCACCTCTGGAGCTTCTCAGCCTTTTTAGGTCAACGTTGGCCTGTCTAATTAATATGTGATGAGCCTCTCTTCTGATTGGCCGACGTCCAGGCCAACCACCTCCTCTGTTCACCGTGTGTCTGTCCACCGGAGCGAGGAGCTTCTGTCTCATCGGTACCCGCAGAGACGCCGGTCACCGGCTGCTCCCTCTCTCGTGACGTTCTGTTGTTCTTTTCTCACCTGTCCAATCAAAAGACGATTGGAGGCCAGGCTCATTAATATACGGAGGTGATGATGAGGTGATTTTAATGACGTGGCAGCATATGAGGCTGATTCACGTACGCACACTTGTAGGTGATCTGTGATGTATAAAGGGAGAACAGGCACAGGTTTCATGAATGAGAGCCCTGATCCCTCCAGTGGGTTCTGGTTCTGACCCGGGTTCTCCAGAGGAG
>NC_061527.1:405000-412500 GCF_022379125.1 Scophthalmus maximus
CTGAAGATAGATATAGATAATCTAGATCATGTTCTCCTCTCACCTGCTGCAGCCGTTCCTGGGTTAACGGCAGGTAAGTCAACTGTCGTCACTGTGCTGAGGAGCCAATCAGCTCTGTGAAGGTTCAGAGACAGAGACCCGATCAGACCTGTAGCCCCGCCCCTCCACACACCTCCACCTTCCTCACCTGCTGCTCCTCTACCTCACTGATCTGCTCTCTGGTGACGGAAGCACCACAGAGGACGATTCACAGGAAGTGGAGCGACGGGTTTCCTGTTAGTTTGTGATTGGTTATCAGCAGAGTGTGATGTGACCTTGTTCTTTTAATGTTTCCTGTTTGTCTGTCGTCAGGAGGAAGTCAGTGTAGACTGACGGTAAGTCACAGACGTGACCAGTCGAAAACTTTACTTTTCTACTGTTTCCTGTTTGTAAGAAAGTAGAAATACTCACAGCAGTAAAAGTGCAGAAGTTTCAACATCAACTTAAGTACCAAAAGTAAAAGAATTCACCATACAGAGATCAATAACGTGTTAATATCTGTACAGTGTACTGATCAGATAATATGTGATCAGAACACTGATGATAAATGTGACGAGAGGATTCAGTCCACATGATCAAACTCAGAATCTTCAGAAATTTAACATAGTTAAAATATGAATCAAACCATAAGTGAAAATCATAATTAAAAACACATTTGTTTTTTGTTGACGCTTTTTTTACACTTTCCTATTAATGTTTTTATTATTAATTAATTGATAAAATAATTCCTCAGCAGGTTCTCTCTGGATTTTCAGTCCTTCAGGTAGCAGCAGAGGAAGGGGAGGGGCCAGAGAAGGGAAGAGGAGGAGTCAGAGAGAGGAAGCATCATCCTCCTGCCGCTGATTCCTGTGACATCACATCACTTCTGTCTCTGCACCAAACTGCAAAATACGACTCTGCACAAACAGTTTCTTATTTATTTATTTATTTATCTATTCATATTTGTGGATGTTTTTTTAGAAGGGAAGCATCTGGAACCATTTTCTAACAAACTCACTGGTTCACGTTTATCAGGCTGCAGATTCTCCACCAGGGGGCGATGTGTGTGTGTGTGTGTGTGTGTGTGTGTGTGTGCGTGTGTATGTGTGTGTGTGTGTTTGTGTGTGTCCGCATGTGTGTGCGTGTGTTTGTGCCTGGATGCTTGTTTTTCATCATGTTATTTATTACTTTGTTGTTTTGTTAATGAAACATGATATTTTGACCTCAATCAATATGAAAATATCATTATGAGATAAAGAAATAAAAATCAGATTAAAACTATCACATGATGAATAGTGTCACTGACATCACACTATTTTATTTTGTGCTGGGAGTAAATTTAATTTAATTTAATAATAAATATATTCCATTATAAAATAAAATATTTTTTATTTTATTTATAAAATTTAATTTAATTTAATTAAATTTGGTTGAATTTATTTTATTTTATTTTATTTTATTTTATTTTATTTTATTTTATTTTATTTTATTTTATTTTATTTTATGTTATTTTACACAGTCTCTTTTTGGAGGCGTAACTTCTGTGTCGACGTAGTGACCAGCACGTTGTCGTATGTCCTCCGGGTGTTCGAAGACCCGCCCCCACCCCAGCTCTGATTGGATCACCCGGTTATTGTGCCCTAACTCTGACCAATCATCAGGGTTCATGTTTAAAACCAACCAACCCAACAGATGGACGTCAAGGCACCAGAGGTCGGAAGACACCGGAAAGTCGCCTTCAGAATAAACGATTGAAAACTTGAAAGGCGCATAAAGTGATATTTATGTTACGTTAGCACTGCGGGTTAAAAAACAGTGAAGTTAGCTCGTGTCAGTCCAGGCTAGCTGTGGTGGCTATCTCCAGTTAGCTTCAGGCGTTAGCTTGGTTGTTAGCGCTGTTTTGTTGCAGCCACAGATTTAATGTGTTGTTTCCTTTTCATGGTTCATATGTCATAATAAGATCAAATGTCATAATTAGATCAAATGTCATAATTAGATCAGAGCAAGTGAAGCCAATGGCTCAGGTGTGTGAAGCCTGTATTCTCTGTACTGACCAGCAGGGGGCGACTCCACTGGTTGTTTCTATAGAAGTCTATGAGAACATGACTTGATTCATAACGTCAGTAAACATTTCATGGTTCAATCTCTAGTTTCAAGTCTTCTTCAACACGTGATGATCATGTTGTACATTATGGTTCATTTACAGTCACATAGACCATGAAGCACCGGATGTGTAGGGGGCGTGGTATGATTGACAGCTGGTACCGTCCAATGGGTGCAGGTGAAGTTTGTTGATTTCAATTCTGTAAGTTTGAAGGCTGTTGATCGGTTTTATTTTGAAAAGTGTGAGCGGAAGTTGTTCTTTGCTCTAGTAGCGGCTCTCACGGTGCAGCACCGACAGTGACACCGACTCTTCTCGAACCTGCACAGTGTCAGTGAACGATGGGACCGACAGGTGAGTGACGTGTGTCTGTAGCGCGACTGACGGACTTGACAGTGAGTCGCGTCTGTGAGCGGGAGCTTGTTTCTCTCGGTGTCTGTGATCATTAACGGTGTAACACCACTTAGCTAAGTGCTAACTCACGTGAGCTAGCAGCTCCGAGCTGCAGCTGCTGCCCGCGGAAGGTCGACTCATCCCGGCAACAACAAAAGCCTCAGTCCGCTCAGAAGAACCGAGACGAAACAAAGTGTTTGTTCTTCTTCCGGTTTCAGTCTGTTGTTCCGTCTCTGCACCCTGAGAGCGGGTTGTGCATCTTCACCGAGCTAACAGCTGCTGACTGACCTGGTCACTGACCTGGTCACTGACAGAGTCACTGACGAGTCACTGACCTGATCACTGACAGAGTCACTGACGAGTCACTGACCTGATCACTGACCTGATCACTGACAGAGTCACTGACAGAGTCACTGACATGATCACTGACCCAATCACTGACAGAGTCACCGACCTGATCAATGACAGAGTCACTGACATAATCACTGACCTGATCACTGACCTGATCACTTACAGAGTCACTGACATAATCACTGACCTGATCACTGACATGATCACTGACATGGTCACTGACCTGATCACTGACAGAGTCACTGACCTGATCACTGACCTGATCACTTACAGAGTCACTGACAGAGTCACTGACCTGATCACTGACAGAGTCACTGACAGAGTCACCGACCTGATCACTGACAGAGTCACTGACAGAGTCACTGACCTGATCACTGACCTGGTCACTGACAGAGTCACTGACCTGACCACTGACGGAGTCACTGACAGGATCACTGACCCGATCACTGACAGAGTCACTGACCTGATCACTCACCTGATCACTGACAGAGTCACTGACAGAGTCACCAACCCGATCACTGACAGAGTCACTGACAGAGTCACTGACCTGATCACTGACCTGGTCACTGACAGAGTCACTGACCTGATCACTGACAGAGTCACTGACGGAGTCACTGACAGGATCACTGACCCGATCACTGACAGAGTCACTGACCTGATCACTCACCTGATCACTGACAGAGTCACTGACAGAGTCACCAACCCGATCACTGACAGAGTCACTGACAGAGTCACTGACCTGATCACTGACCTGGTCACTGACAGAGTCACCGACCTGATCACTGACAGAGTCACTGACAGGATCACTGACCCAATCACTGACAGAGTCACTGACCTGATCACTCACCTGATCACCGACCCGATCACTGACAGAGTCACCGACCCGATCACTGACAGAGTCACTGACCCGATCACTCACCTGATCACTGACAGGATCACTGACACATGTATGGAAAAAGAAATCTGTCAAATATGAAATAAATCATAACATTTTAAAACTATTTAAAATCTTTGAGCCAAACCTGAGAGTTTCTGTAAAAGTGTTATAGTTTGATTCCGGAGTCTGGAATAGAGGTGCAACCGTTAATCATTTAGTTATAAATTACTTGATGGTGTGTGTGTGGTCATAACTGTACATGATGAAGTGATAGTGATGATGCTGATGATGGGGTGTGTGTGTGGTCCCAGGTGAGGTGGTGCTTGGCAGCCCGGCGCCGGTCTGCTCCGAGAACCGGCTGCGATGGGACCTGGACCCCGAGCAGATCCAGCAGCTCTCCGACGAGCTCATCGCCAACACCAAGAAGGTGTACGACCAGGTGGGGGCGCTGGACCTGGACAGCGTCGCCTTCGACAACGTGCTGAAGGCGCTCGCCGACGTGGAGGTGGAGTACACGGGTCAGTGTCCACAGAGGTTCTCCACAGGCCCGCGTCCACGAGAACTTCATGTTTTTATAATTTTATCATTGATAACATGAAAAAAGCCAAACGTTAGGACACTTATATATACCATGAGCAAATGACATAAACGCCATAGGGGCAAAAGACCAAAATAACTTAAATAATAAAATAATCCCATCACAGTTTCTGAGAGGCCGAGGTGACGTCGTCAAACATCAAACTATAGACTGAATCAAGATGGACGACACGAGGTGGCTCCTCTGAACTTCACATCAGTAAAGTTTCCTGACCAGTTGAGCCGGAGGAGTTCCAGCTGACGTGAAGCCGCTGGTCTGAACCGAGCAGAACCTGAACCTGAACCTGAACCTGAACCTGATCGTGGGTTCGGGTCAAAGCGCTCGGCTGCTTTGTGAACCGTGGGTCTGAGTCAGCAGAGTCAGTGTGTGGAGGTCGAGACTCGTCAGCAGTTTGTAGAGAAAGAATCTGAACTGAGTCTTTGTTCAGAGGCAACAGCCTGGAAACGTGTTCCACTGCAGCTCTGCTCATCAGAGCTCTGGTTCCAGGATCAATACTCCATCAAACATCTGAGCACATGTTCACTTCCTGCTCTGATAAACTTATTGATTGTTCTTCAAAGAACAGAAACAGATGCAGTCGTGTAGACGATGGGTGATTTACGTCACTACTTGTCACAGAAGTTGAACTTTTCATTTGAATATTCTGCTGTTAAATATTTTACAGATGAACAGTTTTAAGGCAGCATTCAGTTTTTAATAAGTTTAAAAACCTTTGTTTTAATTTATTCTTAAATCGAGAAATCAGATCAGATTGATGTTTCTGTTGCATCTCTTCTAACTGACCCGCCTCCTCTCTGCCTCTGGCCCCGCCCCTCCTGCGTCTCAGTCCAGAGGAACATGTTGGACTTCCCGCAGCACGTGTCTCCCTGTAAGGAAGTGCGAGCGGCGAGCACCGAGGCCGACAAGCGTCTGTCGGAGTTCGACGTGGAGATGAGCATGAGGGAGGACGTATACCTGAGGATCGTCGCCCTGGAGGTGAGCACGGGTCAGAACCGACCAATCAGCAGGAGGAGGGATCTGAGGGACAACGTTCTGTCTGTCTGTCTGTCTGTCTGACTCTCTGACTGTCTGTCTGACTGTCTGTCTGACTGTCTGTCTGACTGTCTGTCTCTGACTGTCTGTCTGACTGTCTGTCTGACTGTCTGTCTCTCAGCAGAAGGTGGAGGATCAGAGTCTCTCTGTCTGTCTGTCTCTCTGACTGTCTGTCTGACTGTCTGTCTCTCAGCAGAAGGTGGAGGATCAGAGTCTGTCTGTCTGTCTGTCTGTCTCGCTGACTGTCTGTCTGACTGTCTGTCTCTCAGCAGAAGGTGGAGGATCAGAGTCTCTCTGTCTGTCTGTCTCTCTGACTGTCTGTCTGACTGTCTGTCTCTCAGCAGAAGGTGGAGGATCAGAGTCTCTCTGTCTGTCTGTCTGTCTGTCTGTCTCTCTGACTGTCTGTCTGACTGTCTGTCTCTCAGCAGAAGGTGGAGGATCAGAGTCTCTCTTCAGAGTCCAGACGTTTCATGGAGCGACTGATCAAACTGGGGAGGAGGAACGGTCTCCACCTGCCGACAGAGACGCAGCAGGTGACGACATTTATGAATATCTCTGAACCTCAGATGATATTTCGTCATCAGACCTGATGGACATGATCTCAAACTGTCGTCCTCCTCCTCCTCCTCCTCTTCCTCACTCTGCTGTAACAGGAGATCAAAACCATCAAGAAGAAGTTGAGCAACTTGTGTATCGACTTCAACAAGAACCTGAACGAGGACACGACCAGTCTGTCGTTCAGCAGAGACGAGCTGGGTGAGTGTGCCGCCGTGGGGAGCTTTCAGTCAGCGGACCTGGTCTTCCTCCTCCTCTGAGTGTGAACTAACACCTGTTGGTTTCAGGCGGCCTCCCCGAGGACTTCCTCAGCTCCCTGGAGAGTGACGGCGACAAGTTGAAGGTCACTCTGAAGTATCCTCACTACTTCCCCACCATGAAGAAGTGCTTCGTCCCAGAGACCCGCAGGAAGCTGGAGGAGGCGTTCAACTCCCGCTGCAGAGAGGTGAGACTGAGACAGAACCAGTACTGGTCCTGGTCCTGGTCCTGGTCCTGGTCTTCACCTCCTCTCTCTCTCTCTCTCTCTCTCTCTCTCTCTCTCTCCCTCCCTCCTCAGGAGAACTCTGTGATCCTGAAGGAGCTGGTGGAGCTCCGAGCCCAGAAGAGTTCTCTGCTCGGCTTCAGCACGCACGCCGACTTCATCCTGGAGATGAACATGGCCAAGTCCGGGAAGAAGGTGGCCGGTTTCCTGGGTGAGCAACCGACGAGGTCGTCCGCCGTCACGTGACCTTGTGAATGAAACATGTGACAACAGCAGCGTGTCTCTGTGGTCTTTCAGAGGAGCTGGCTCGACGGCTGAAGCCCCTGGGCGAGGAAGAGCGAGTGGTCATCCTCAAACTGAAGGAGACGGAGTGTAAGAAAAGAGGCCTGCCCTTCAACGGAGAGCTGCACGCCTGGGACACCCGCTACTTCATGACCCAGGTAAGAGCCTCACACCTGGGACACCCGCTACTTCATGACCCAGGTAAGAGCCTCACACCTGGGACACCCGCTACTTCATGACCCAGGTAAGAGCCTCACACCTGGGACACCCGCTACTTCATGACCCAGGTAAGAGCCTCACACCTGGGACACCCGCTACTTCATGACCCAGGTAAGAGCCTCACACCTGGGACACCCGCCACCTGTCACTTTGAGATGATAACTCATGTGTTGGTAGAGAGAGATGAACACTTGACTTTTTTATGAAACAATTGTATGTTGTTGTCAGCAGGAAATTTGGGACACGAGTCAAACTATTGAAGATTTTAAATCTTGAATCAGATTCTGATATTCATTTATTCCCCCCAGGTGGAGGAGACCCAGTATGCGGTGGACCAGAACCTGTTGAAGGAGTACTTCCCGATGGAGGTGGTGACCCGGGGGCTGCTCGACATCTACCAGGATCT
Organism: Scophthalmus maximus; assembly: GCF_022379125.1. Lineage (NCBI taxonomy): Eukaryota > Metazoa > Chordata > Actinopteri > Pleuronectiformes > Scophthalmidae > Scophthalmus > Scophthalmus maximus. The sequence continues at coordinate 412,314 of NC_061527.1, forward strand.
TCTGGGTCTGAGCTTCCAGCTGGTGGACGGAGCGGCCGTGTGGCATCCGGACGTCAGTCTGTACAGTGTGACGGACAGAGGCAGTGGACGGGTCGTGGGACAGTTCTACCTGGACCTGCACCCCAGGTCACTAACACCCCCCCCCCCCATACACCCCCCCCCCCCCCATACATCCCGTAACACACCA
>NC_061527.1:420000-427500 GCF_022379125.1 Scophthalmus maximus
TCAAGTTATAGTTATTATCATCAGGTGACGGTTGTTGTCATCAGGTTATAGTTATAGTTATTATCATCAGGTGACGGTTGTTGTCATCAGGTTATAGTTATAGTTATTATCATCAGGTGACGTTGTCATCAAGTTATAGTTATATATATTATCATCAGGTGACGGTTGTTGTCATCAGGTTATAGTTATAGTTATTATCATCAGGTGACGTTGTCATCAGGTTATAGTTATAGTTATTATCAGCAGGTTATAATTATAGTTTTTATCATCAGGTGACGTTGTCATCAGGTTATAGTTATAGTTATTATCATCAGGTGACGTTGTTGTCATCAAGTTATAGTTATAGTTATTATCATCAGTTTATAGTTATAGTTATTATCATCAGGTGACGTTGTCATCAGGTTATAGTTATAGTTATTATCATCAGGTGACGTTGTTATCATCAGGTTATAGTTATAGTTATTATCATCAGGTGACGGTTGTTGTCATCAGGTTATAGTTATAGTTATTATCATCAGGTGACGTTGTCATCAGGTTATAGTTATAGTTATTATCATCAGGTGACGGTTGTCATCAGGTTATAGTTATAGTTATTATCATCAGGTGACGTTGTCATCAAGTTATAGTTATAGTTACAGTTATTATCATCAGGTGACGTTGTTGTCATCAGGTTATAGTTATAGTTATTATCATCAGGTGACGTTGTTGTCATCAGGTTATAGTTATAGTTATTATCATCAGGTGACGTTGTTGTCATCAAGTTATAGTTATAGTTATTATCATCAGGTGACGTTGTTGTCATCAAGTTATAGTTATAGTTATTATCATCAGGTGACGTTGTCATCAAGTTATAGTTATAGTTATTATCATCAGGTGACGTTGTCATCAAGTTATAGTTATAGTTATTATCATCAGGTGACGGTTCCCAGCTGCAGGTGATGATGTAACGTCCTCAGAGATCTGCAGGTCAACATCTGAGAACAAAACAGCCTGAAGGTAAATCTGCACAACAACAGAGTCTCAGGAGAGAAACAAGACAAACACTGATCCGCTGCTTCAGATTCAAACTCGTCTCCTGTTAGTTTCTACACTTTGTGTGAAAGTCAATAATCAGTGAGTCGTCAGAACGTCCCGATCCTCGATCATCAGATGATCTACTGCTCAGTTGTAACTTGTGTTCACGTGATGTCATGTGACGTCCAGCTGAGGTCTGACACTGTTTGAACCTGTGTGAGCAGCAGGTGTGGAGACCCCCCCCCCCCCCCCCCAGGTGAGTTCACCTGAGCCAATGAGCAGTCGTCTGGCTCATCAGTGTCAACACGTTTAGCCTAGCTTAGCACAACGAGTGAAAGAGGAGGGAAACTGCAACTGGGACTGACTCTCTCTTTCTCGTGGTTTGATGTGGACACATGGTCGCGACCGAACACAGATTCACCACATAATAACACATTCATTGTTTGTTTATATCTAAACAACAACAATATGAAACAATAAGAAGAACTTATGAAGTTGAATGGGTCAGTTCAGCTGTTTAACTGTATTTCAGTCTTTATTTGAATCATTACATATATCGCATATGTATATATAAATAGAATATACCCATATATCAATACAGTTACATCTCCTCCAATGACTCTAATGAGATGAAGGGAGCGTGAAATCAAACATTAAAAATCATCTTTAAATGCGATCAGATGTGATGAGAAACACAAGAAGCTGATCCAGTGTTTCAGGCTCCGCAGCAGCTCCGGAGGGAAACTGGTCGTCGTGGAGGAAAGTCTCAGAGGAGACGACTGAGGAGCAGCTGAGGGAACCAACATCTCACAGAAGAGGAGGAAGACCAGACGATGGAGGATCGTCCCCACGTCGTCCTGAGAGGACGGACGAAGAGCAACATGATCCGAGTCTTCATCAGCTCCACGTTCACAGGTCAGATCACAGGAAACCGTGTTGTCATGTTGGACAAACTCTTTGACTCTGCAGCTGTAAATGTGAATAATCGGTTGATAAAGAGTTTAAAGACATTATTCATTTATTTAACTATTATTAATGTAACTTCATGTCAAACTGTGGACACTCAGATTTTATGGTCACTTTTTATTTTGCATTTGGAAAAAAATAAGTTTCTGTGACGACAGCATGAGACAGTGAAACTATGACAGCTGGTTCATTTCCTCTGATCCATGTTCCTGTTGTATTATTATGATTATGATTATGATTTTTATGATTATTGTTGTTGTCTGTGTTCTGTGGTCAGACATGAGCAGTGAGAGAAAGGCTCTGCTGGACAAAGCGTATCCGGAGGTCGTGACCTTCTGTCGCAGTCTGGGGCTGATGTTCGAGGTCGACGTCTTCAACTTTAACTTTGGAACAAAATAAACCAGTGACTGATAAAATGATCCGTAGTATCTGACTATGAGCAGCTGGTTGATCCGGGTGTTTTCTTCTTCTTCGTCGTCAGGTGGTGGATCTGCGCTGGGGGATCAGAAACGTCCCGTCTGGAGACCACGAGTCCGCGGAGATCTTCCTGCAGGAGATCCAGAGCTGCGAGAGGATTTCAGCCGGTCCGTCTTTCGTCGTGAGTGTCTCAACGTCTTTAGATTATGATTCAGACTTTTTCACACTCACACTTTCAAAGCTGAAATGCCCCACAAAAGGATTTAATCTGTAATTATCTATGTTTTGTGTCTGGGCTCCAAAGGCCCTGCTGGGGAACCGGTACGGCCACCGATCTCTTCCTCGCCTCATCCCGGAGAAACTCTTTGAAGTTCTTTTGTCCAAACTCTCCAAGAGCCCTGAAGGCGTCGAACAGCTGAGTCAGTGGTTCTTAAAGGACAGCAATGCGGTCCCGCCCACCTACGTCCTTCAGCCAGTCACGGCTCACTTCCCCCACTACAGCGACCTCCGACCTGAGCGTAGGCCTCAGCGGGACAACGAGGTCCTGTCCTGGCGTTTCACAGAGAATCAACTGTTGCAGCTCCTACGATCGGCCGCCGCCGCCGCCGAGGCCGCCGGTGACATCACCAGCGAGCAGAAACAGAAGTTCTACACATCAGGTCAGAGACGAGTCGCTCAGCGTGTCGGTGTTGTCTCGAGGGATTGGTGAGATCTGAGTGTCTTCTCCTTCTGGTCCACAGTCACACAGCGGGAGTTGGAGCAGGGTTTGTGGAGAGACGACAGCGAACCGTCGGCTCTGCTCTTCGTCAGAGAGATTCCCCGGCAGAGGGGGAGGGACGGCCCCAAGCGTCTCGCCAAGTACATGGACGTGACCGCCGACGGGCTGCTGGACGCAGAAGCTGGGGAACTCCTGAGCGGCCTCAAGTCTCGGCTCTACGCCTCGTCGAGGGAGGTCCTCAACCTGCACTGTGTGGAGCTGAGCAAGGGGAGCGTGGACCCCAAACGCAAGGAGCACGCTCAGTACCTGGACGCCGTCTGTGAGCAGTTTGTGACGCAGATGATGGCCCGGGTCACGGCGGCGGTCGACTCCCCCACCGACGGGAGGCGGAGGAAGATCTGGGGAAGCACCGGGGAGGAGAAGGAGCAAACGTCCGACTGGGTTGTCGAAGAGGCCGAGCAACACGCCGCCATGAGCGCAGAGCTGAGCAGGGGTCTCATTGGTCGAGAGGAACTCCTGGGTAAGATCTGTCTCGCCATGTGGGAGTCCACCAACGCCCGTCACGGCCCTCTGGTGGTCCACGGCGCCGCTGGGATGGGGAAGACGGCTCTGCTGTGCAAACTGGCGCAGGAGATGCAGCGAGTCATGGAGGCGGGGTCAGTGGTGGTGATCCGGCTGCTGTCGGCTCGCCATCCTCACAGACCGGACGTCGACCACGTCTTGCGCAGCGTCTGCCTCCAGGTGTGTCTGGCGTGTGATCTGTCACCGCCCTCGCCGCTGACGGCCGGCTCTCCACCGGAGCTGCTCGGCTTCTTCAGGAGCGTCCTGGCCCAGGTGTCCGGGCGGGGGAACACTCTGCTCCTCGTGCTGGACGCCCTGGATCATCTGTCAGAGCAGCATCACGCTCACAGACTCGGCTGGCTCCCCGCCGACCTTCCGCCCAACATCCACCTGGTGGTTTCCATGGCCACCAGCAGCGAGGCATTTGCTTCCATGCGTCTGAAGGCGGAGACTTCGGCGAGCTTCTTTGAGGTGGAGCGTTTGTCTCGTGACGAAGGGAAACAGATGATGGAGTCGAACCTGCGAACGCGGCGGCGGACATTGACCCCGGAGCAGAGCGACGCCGTGCTGCGGAGCTTCGAGTCGACCGGCTGCCCGCTGCACCTCCGACTCATTCTGTCCGCCGCCAAACGCTGGAGCTCCTTCACCCGGCGCACTGAGCTACACCTGGGCGCCAGCACACAGGAAATGATGTCACAGCTCTTCCTGATGCTGGAGGAGAAACATGGGAAGGAGCTGGTGGGCGGGGCCTTAGGATACCTCGCTCTGGCCAGGTGAGGCGACGGCGACACGAGTGTCACGACATGTGACCTTGATTAGTCACGTGATCATCAGCTGACGGTGTCTCCACAGGGAGGGGCTGCTGGAGGCCGAGCTGCGTGACGTCATGTCCCTGGACGATGACGTCATCAGCGAGGTGTACAGGCACTCGCCGCCTCCGACGCCCTCGCTCATCCGGCTGCCCCCCCTCCTGTGGGCCCGGCTCAGACGGGACCTCGAGGACCAGCTGGAGGAGCGGTGGACGGGCGGAGTCGCCGTCGTCGCCCTCAACAACTGGTACAGTGAGAAAAACCTGACGAATGATCACGACAGTTCAGATCTGAGACGTGACCTCTGTGTCCTTCAGGCATCTGTCGGAGGCGGTGTCCGCTCGCTATCTGACGTCAGAGCGACGGGGGCGGAGCCACAGGATCCTGGCGGAGTACTTTCAGGGTCGTTGGTCCGGGAAACTGAAGCCGACGGCTCTGCCGGGTCTGACGCTGTTCCTGTCAGACAGAAAGGTACTGACGTCGGGACGATCACGTGACCACGACTCACGTCTCACACATTCTGATCCTGTGTCGATGAAATATGTCTGACATGGATCAGTTAATTAAGAAAGTAAATCATAAACAGTGCGGGGGTTTTGAACTCACGACCCTGTGACAGGAAGTGATGTCACAACTCTGACACATGCACAGAGGAGACGTGACGCCACCGACAGGCGAGCTAATGAAATGCATCTTAAATATACACATTTCTCACAGACAGAAAAGTTACAGACTGAACCTTTAAAGGGATCAGTGATGCTAAACGGCGACAGACAGAAATATGTTCCATCTCTGCTGGTTGTTGTTGTTGTTGTTGTTGTTGTTGAGGACACTTCCTGTGATGTCACAGGTCCCGCCCCAGCCGCTGTGGTTCGCTCCAGGATTGGCTAACGTCAGGAAGCTCCAGGAGCTGCCCTATCACCTGCTGCACGCTGGGATGTGGGAGGAGCTACGAAAGGAAGTCATCGGTGAGAGACTCAGAGTAACGTTAAAGCTCCGCCCACAGGTCCTACTGTGTGTGTGTGTCTGTGTGTGTGTGTGTGTGTTGTATGTAGCAGTATTTTTGTAATATTTTGGAGATAATCAATTTACCAAAAATAATAAACATAAAACACACAATCAACAATGTTGAAGATGAAATTGACTGATAGAATCATAATTGATATTTTTCAGACTTTCTATAGATATTGTGATAATATTGTTATTATGAGTTATTTGTCCAGGATAATTGTTTAGTGAAAATTTGATATAATTACAGTTCTACTCCACAAATCACTTCACTGACCCAAACCTTTTACTGACGTCACAGTGACGTCACAGACGTGTAGGAAACCAACAGAAAGATCAGTCTTCCCATTGGTCAGTTCAGACGGATCAGGTTTAAAACTAAAGGAACATGGACATAAACTCAGAGAAGTTCGTACGATTGATCCTGAGATGTTTCACTTCCTGGTTTCTCTCTGTGATGTCTTGTTTCACTTCCTGGTTTTTCACTTCCTGGTTTCTCTCTCTGACATCGCGTTTCACTTCCTGGTTTCTCTCTCTGACGTCGCGTTTCACTTCCTGGTTTCTCTCTCTGACGTCGCGCTTCACTTCCTGGTTTTTCACTTCCTGGTTTCTATGACGTAGCGTTTCACTTCCTGGTTTCTCTCTCTGACGTTGTGTTTCCAGGCAGCGCTGAGTGGTTGTTCTGTCAGAGTCGGATCTGTGGCGTGTCCAGTGTGATCCAGGACCTGGACCACAGCTCCCGGTACATGGACTGTACCGAGACCGGACTGATCCGGGACACGCTGGTCCTCATCAAGCCCAGCCTTGACTTCCTGGACAGTCACATGGGTCAGTGACATCACTGAAGGAATGACACACACAGGAAATGATTCTGAGCAGTGAAAAATAAAATGTGACTGAAACTTGCAGACGTGACTCTGTTCTACACCGAGCTGCTGGCCAGACTCTGCTCCCTGGCCACGCCCTTCCCCTCTGTGATTGGCCGGCTGTGCAGCCAGTGCGAGGAGTGGTTACTGACGACGCCCGAGCCCGTCCTCGTCCCACAGTGCAGCTTCCTGCAGCAGCCAGGGGGGGCGCTGCAGCACACGCTGCCCGGGCTGCACGGAGGTCAGGAGTGTTCACAACCAAATCCCAAAAAATCCAAAAATGAATAATGCGAAGGGAGCGTCCAGAAACTGGTCCTCGTGACCTTGTGTCCTCACCTCCTCGTGTCCTCAGGTGTTCTCTGTGTGGATGTCAGTGAGGAGGCGGAGCTTGTGGTGGCGGGTGCAGATGACGGGGCGGTGGCGGTCTGGAGTCTCAGTGACCAGCAGCTGGTTCACACTCTGCTGGGACACACAGGTCCGTCTGATCAGATCAGAGATCAATAATGATTATGAATCATGATGATGACGATGATGATGATGATCTGTGTGCAGGCGCGGTTCTGTCCGTCAAGGTGATTGACAGCTCGTCTTGCTGCCTCTCATTGGCTGCTGACGGCTCTCTGAGGAGGTGGAGTCTGGTGAACGGCCTCCAGCTGCTCTGCATCCAGGAGGCGGTGCCTGTTGACTCCTCCCCCTCATCAGTTCACCTCCACCTGTCAGATCAGAGTCAGCTGCTCTGTGTTTACACCAGGACGCAGGTAAGACTGATGTCATAGTGCTACAGCTAACAGCCAACTGCTAACTGCTAAATGCTACATGCTAACAGCTAACAGTTTCTGTTTGTCCTGTGGTCGTTGGTCCAGGTGAAGCTGTGGCGTCTGGACGGAGCCGAGCTCTTCAGCAGCCGCGCTGACGAAGGCTCGGTGGTTCTGGGAGTTCTGGAGGAATCTGTGGTTTCTCTGTCCGACTCGGGTCGGGTCAGAATATCTGGTCCAGTCGACGCCACTCGTCCCGTTGAGGCTCCGCTGGAGAACTCACAGAAGTTCACTCTGGTCAACTCCGTCATTTCACCAGAACGTGGGAAAGTGTTCGTGGTCACCAGAGAAGGGTTCCTCCACCAGGTACGTCAGTCAAACACGTC
>NC_061527.1:430000-435000 GCF_022379125.1 Scophthalmus maximus
CTTCTTCTTCGTCTTCTTCCTCGTGTCTCGTCTTCTTCCTCGTGTCTCGTCTTCTTCCTCGTGTCTCGTCTTCTTCTTCGTCTCTCGTCTTCTTCCTCGTGTCTCGTCTTCTTCTTCGTCTCTCGTCTTCTTCCTCGTGTCTCGTCTTCTTCTTCGTCTTCTTCCTCGTGTCTCGTCTTCTTCCTCGTGTCTCGTCTTCTTCCTCGTGTCTCGTCTTCTCTCGTCTTCTTCCTCGTGTCTCGTCTTCTTCTTTGTCTTCTTCCTCGTGTCTCGTCTTCTTCCTCGTGTCTCGTCTTCTTCTTTGTCTTCTTCCTCGTGTCTCGTCTTCTTCCTCGTGTCTCGTCTTCTTCTTCGTCTTCTTCCTCGTGTCTTGTCTTCTTCTTCGTCTTCTTCCTCGTGTCTCGTCTTCTTCCTCGTGTCTCGTCTTCTTCCTCATGTCTCGTCTTCTTCCTCGTGTCTCGTCTTCTTCTTCGTCTTCTTCCTCGTGTCTCGTCTTCTTCATCGTGTCTCGTCTTCTTCCTCATGTCTCGTCTTCTTCCTCGTGTCTCGTCTTCTTCCTCGTGTCTCGTCTTCTTCTTCGTCTTCTTCTTCGTCTTCTTCCTCGTGTCTCGTCTTCTACTTCGTCTTCTTCCTCGTGTCTCGTCTTCTTCTTCGTCTTCTTCCTCGTGTCTCGTCTTCTACTTCGTCTTCTTCCTCGTGTCTCGTCTTCTTCTTCGTCTTCTTCCTCGTGTCTCGTCTTCTACTTCGTCTTCTTCCTCGTGTCTCGTCTTCTTCTTCGTCTTCTTCCTCGTGTCTCGTCTTCTTCATCGTGTCTCGTCTTCTTCCTCATGTCTCGTCTTCTTCCTCGTGTCTCGTCTTCTTCCTCGTGTCTCGTCTTCTTCTTCGTCTTCTTCTTCGTCTTCTTCCTCGTGTCTCGTCTTCTACTTCGTCTTCTTCCTCGTGTCTCGTCTTCTTCTTCGTCTTCTTCCTCGTGTCTCGTCTTCTTCTTCATCTTCTTCCTCGTGTCTCGTCTTCTTCCTCGTGTCTCGTCTTCTTCCTCATGTCTCGTCTTCTTCCTCGTGTCTCGTCTTCTTCCTCGTGTCTCGTCTTCTTCTTCGTCTTCTTCCTCGTGTCTCCTCGTGTCTCGTCTTCTTCCTCGTGTCTCGTCTTCCTCCTCGTGTCTCGTCTTCTTCCTCGTGTCTCGTCTTCTTCCTCGTGTCTCGTCTTCTTCCTCGTGTCTCGTCTTCTTCTTCGTCTTCTTCCTCGTGTCTCGTCTTCTTCCTCGTGTCTCGTCTTCTTCCTCGTGTCTCGTCTTCCTCCTCGTGTCTCGTCTTCTTCCTCGTGTCTCGTCTTCTTCTTCGTCTTCTTCCTCGTGTCTCGTCTTCCTCCTCTTGTCTCGTCTTCTTCCTCGTGTCTCGTCTTCTTCTTCGTCTTCTTCCTCGTGTCTCGTCTTCTTCCTCGTGTCTCGTCTTCTTCCTCGTGTCTCTCTTCTTCTTCGTCTTCTTCCTCGTGTCTCGTCTTCTTCTTCGTCTTCTTCCTCGTGTCTTGTCTTCTTCTTCGTCTTCTTCCTCGTGTCTCGTCTTCTTCTTCGTCTTCTTCCTCATGTCTCGTCTTCTTCCTCGTGTCTCGTCTTCTTCTTCGTCTTCTTCCTCGTGTCTCGTCTTCTTCTTCGTCTTCTTCCTCGTGTCTCGTCTTCTTCCTCGTGTCTCGTCTTCTTCTTCGTCTTCTTCCTCGTGTCTTGTCTTCTTCTTCGTCTTCTTCCTCGTGTCTCGTCTTCTTCCTCGTGTCTCGTCTTCTTCTTCGTCTTCTTCCTCGTGTCTCGTCTTCTTCTTCGTCTTCTTCCTCGTGTCTCGTCTTCTTCTTCGTCTTCTTCCTCGTGTCTCGTCTTCTTCCTCGTGTCTCGTCTTCTTCTTCGTCTTCTTCCTCGTGTCTTGTCTTCTTCTTCGTCTTCTTCCTCGTGTCTCGTCTTCTTCCTCGTGTCTCGTCTTCTTCTTCGTCTTCTTCCTCGTGTCTCGTCTTCTTCCTCGTGTCTCGTCTTCTTCTTCGTCTTCTTCCTCGTGTCTCGTCTTCTTCTTCGTCTTCTTCCTCGTGTCTCGTCTTCTTCTTCGTCTTCTTCCTCGTGTCTCGTCTTCTTCTTCGTCTTCTTCCTCGTCTCTTCCCTCAGGAAACCTGCTGTACGTCCAGTACGTCTACTCTCCGGTCGTGAGGATGGTGACCTTCAGGAACGGTTTTGTGGCGTTGTCTCAGCACGGCGCCGTCATCAGAGAAGTGTTCCGCTGTCCGGACCACATCAGTCCGGACTACAACCCCCTGAGGAACGTCAAGGCCCAGTACCGGGTCACCTCCAGGGACAAGGACCGGGACGCCCAGCAGGCCTCCGTGTCCGACCCGCAGGACTACAACCCGGCCCAGTTCAACCTGAACGTCCTGAGCATGCTCCGATCCAAACCCCCCTCCTCCACCTGCCTCATACTGTAACACACGGGGGGCGACCGGGGGGGGGGGGGGGGCGACCAGGGGGGGGCGACCGGGGCCAAACCAGGGGCCAACCAGGGGCTGACGGGGGGGGGGGGGGGGCGACCGGGGGCCGACTGGGGCCAGATGGGGCCAACTGGGGGCCGACCGGGGGGGGGCGCCGACCAGGGGGGGGGGGGGGGGGCGACCGGGGCCAAACCAGGGGCTGACGGGGGGGGGGGGGGGGGCGACCTGGGCCCGACGTGGCCCGACTGGGGGCCGACCAGGGGGGGGGGGCGACCGGGGCCAAACCAGGGGCCAACCAGGGGCTGACGGGGGGGGGGGGGGCGACCGGGGGCCGACTGGGGCCAGATGGGGCCAACTGGGGGCCGACCGGGGGGGGCGCCGACCAGGGGGGGGGGGCGACCGGGGCCAAACCAGGGGCTGACGGGGGGGGGGGCGACCTGGGCCCGACGTGGCCCGACTGGGGGCCGACCGGGGGGGGGGCGACCGGGGGCCAGGACCTCCAGGTTCTGTACGGTTTCACAAGACATCAGGGAACAAAATATTGACATTGTTAGGAAATAGTTTTATTCTCCCCTGGTTTAATGTACATGAAACATTTACAGCGTATTGTTAATATGTAGAATTAGTTCTGATGAATTCTGATGGAACCTGCTGATTATTTTGTTTGTTTTGTTATGTTTTAAAAAACAAACTTGTTTTACTAGAATCCAGCAGATTTGACAGATTGATTTCTTTCACCGTCAAACTCTGATGATACGATCTGACTAGTTCACACTAACAAACTCAACCAGGGAATAAAGAGAAGTCTCCTTGTTTTCTGTTGACAGAGAATCATTAATAAGTACGTCACATTGAAACGGGACGTTTCTCCTTTTTCCCACTGGAAATGTTTTCTGAGGAAACTGAAAAGCTTCAGTCAACGAAGAAACAAAGAGACAGAAACCGTTTCCAGCTCAGTCGTAAACTGGACAAACAAGCTGCTCCAGAGAATCTGAGTTAAACATTAACAGAAGATTTGAGCTGCGGACACGAACACCAACACGCGACTGACTTCACTCGGTCGCTGGTTCACGTCTCAAGAATCTGAATCTTCACGTCTCGACGTTCTGATGGAGAAACTCTCGGCTCTGGTTTCCTGCTTGTTGCTGGTCGTCGGAGCGGCGACGGCTCAGACAGGTGAGGATTAACTGTACGGACCAAAGATACAGAATTCACTTCACAGGACGTCGCGGATATAAATAAATAGATTCATCATCAAACACGTAAACACATTTACAGCTGAGAAACTAAAACCAGCAGATGTTCGTCATGTTGCCTCCAGAAAAAAACTACGTCTAGTCTGTTTATGTATTTATATGTATATGCAATGTGTGTGTGTGTGTGTGTGTGTTTCTCTGTGTGTGTGTGTGTGTGTGTGTGTGTGTGTGTCTGTCTGTGTGTGCGTGTGTTTCTCTGTGTGTGTGTGTGTCTGTGTGTGTGTGAGTGCGTGTGTGTCTGTGTGTGTGTGTGTGTGTGTGTGTGTGTGTGTGTGTGTGTGTGTGTGTGTGTGTGTGTGTGTGTGTCTGTGTGTGTGTCTGTGTGTGTGCACGTGTGTGTGTGTGTATTTGTGTGTGTGTGTGTGTGTGTGTGTGTGTCTGTGTGTGTGTGTGTGAGTGCGTGACATTACGTAGAATTCATTTCCTGTTAATTGTTGTCAACGGTCAACATCTGGGTCATATAAGTGAGACGCACCTTGTGTCGTAGTTGAGAGTTTATCTGAACTGATGGTGAAAGAAGTTGAGCTCAGTCCGTTCAAACTATTTGAGGTGAACTGATCCGTTCATTTGAAGTTAGTAGAGTTTGGCTCAAGTCTTTGTTAGTTTTATGGAAACTATTTTACTGTTCCAGAGTTTCAGCTCAGGTCCAGGTCAGCGGGCGTCTGGGTGACCTCTGACCTCTGACCTCTGAGTTTCAGCTCAGGTCCAGGTCAGCGAGCGTCTGGATGACCTCTGACCTCTGTGTTTCAGCTCAGGTCCAGGTCAGCGAGCGTCTGGATGACCTCTGACCTCTGTGTTTCAGCTCAGGTCCAGGTCAGCGAGCGTCTGGATGACCTCTGACCTCTGTGTTTCAGCTCAGGTCCAGGTCAGCGAGCGTCTGGGTGACCTCTGACCTCTGACCTCTGAGTTTCAGCTCAGGTCCAGGTCAGCGAGCGTCTGGATGACCTCTGACCTCTGACCTCTGTGTTTCAGCTCAGGTCCAGGTCAGCGAGCGTCTGGGTGACCTCTGACCTCTGACCTCTGTGTTTCAGCTCAGGTCCAGGTCAGCGAGCGTCTGGGTGACCTCTGACCTCTGACCTCTGTGTTCCAGCTCAGGTCCAGGTCAGCGAGCGTCTGGGTGACCTCTGACCTCTGACCTCTGTGTTTCAGCTCAGGTCCAGGTCAGCGAGCGTCTGCTGCCTCAGTGGCTCACCGGCGTCATCGCCCTCTCCTGCTTCCTCTTCCTCACGTTCGTCGGCGTCCTGGTGAAGAAGGCCTGGTGTGGAGAGTCCAGCAGGTCGATGA
>NC_061527.1:452500-455000 GCF_022379125.1 Scophthalmus maximus
TGATCCGTGTTCCTATTACTATTAATTACTCTCAGTGTGTTTGTCTCCTTGGTGAAGGTGAAGTCTTTTACTTCCTGTTTCACACTCGTTCAGATCAAGATCCTTCTTCAGAACGAACGAACATTATTCCACCGCTCTGGAAACTGAAACACGTGATGATGATTCGACCACGCCAGCGGGGCGAGACACTTAACCGTTTCTGTTTCCATGGCGATGTGCTCCCAGGCTCCCGCCCTGTCGACATCCCATTGCTCATTGCCGTGGCGACCCTTATCCAGAGATAAATCATTCAGCGGCGGCTCGCGGACACGACATTAACTAGATTCTGTCATCTGGCTGAACACGACGAGCGGCGGCGTCCGCCGGCCACGACCCGGAGAGCAGAGCCAATCACAGCAGCAGGCGGGACACAAATCATCATCATCATCATCATCATCATCATCATCATCATCATCACAGGAGGAAAGAGTTCAGTGAACTGCAGGTGAGGTCTGAACACGACACGACACCTGAACCAGTCACAGGATCCATCCAAAACAATAATCATCAAGATTCATTCGTACATTGTTTCCTCTTCCCTCGTTACCGACTGAACGGTCCCAGGATGTTATTGATTTATGACATCATGATCTTTAATATTAATGTACGTTAGGTTGATGTTTGGTTCATGAAGTCATTTCTCAAAAACAAACATCCAAAGGTTTGACAGTGACGAGTAGACGACTCGTGCAGTGACAAGAGCAGGTTATGGCTCTCTGACAGTGACGACTCGTTGTCATGGTGATTTATGACGCGTGTTGACAGGCGGCGTTTTGACAACACGACACCCGTTGCCTTGACAACACGACATCAGTCTCACGTCTGAGTGACACACTCGACAGGCTGAGGATGAGAACGTCTACGTCCTCACACACGCACACACACAATGATACATTTGTGAGCATGAAAAACACGTTGTACAACAATATTACTAGAAACTATAGAGAATTTGACCTTTCCTTTCTGAGAACTTGAATATAAACCATGAACCTGTGGAAAGTCACAGACTTTATAAGGAACACGTTTATTCATGTTGAGTCTTACTGATACAGAATCACATTACCTGAGGTGACTAACTTACACAGGGACAACCAATAGGACAACCAATAGGACAACCAATAGGACAACCAATAGGACAACCAATAGGACAATAGGACAACCAATAGGACAACCAATAGGACAACCAATAGGACAACCAATAGGACAATAGGACAACCAATAGGACAACCAATAGGACAATAGGACAACCAATAGGACAATAGGACAACCAATAGGACAACCAATAGGACAACCAATAGGACAACCAATAGGACAATAGGACAACCAATAGGACAACCAATAGGACAATAGGACAACCAATAGGACAACCAATAGGACAACCAATAAGGTGCGGCAGCCTGTGTGAAGCCTGAGAGGCAAAACTGAGGGACAAACATCAGACGAGCTGCACAAGAGGAGGACGGACTCAGGTTTCATCATGGTGCCGGTCGACCTGCAGGATAAATCCTGTCTGACAAGAGGAACCAACCTGAAACACACCACACCTGCTCCTTCAGGAGGAGGAGGAGGAGGAGGAAGAGTAGAGCCTAATCCTCCTTTCTCCTTTTCCTCCTGTCGACTTTCATCAGCATTGAGTGACGCCTCAAAGCTCTGAGACAGTTTGACTCACGTCCTGTTGTTGTCTCCAACACAACGTCCCTCTGTTTGCTGTCGGACTAACGCTAAGCTTAGTGAGCTACGCTCACATCTTCCAGCACGGAGACGTGGGTCTGTGTGCATCGTGCTCTGCAGGACCAACTCCACCACATCCTTCTCCGTCTCTTTCAGAAACACCGTTGTGACCGTGAGGTGAAGACGACGCTCTCACTTCACTTCTCTCAGCAGGTCGGTGCAGCCACGCGTTCAGAGAGAAGACCACGTGAAACGATCAGTAAACACAAACCTTCTTGTCATTCATCGTCATGCTGCTTCACCAACACCAACAGATTTCTGCTTTTTCTTCTGCACAGATTCGACTCAGACGTCAGGCGACATCAGGCGGCGACGGAGCGAAACAAGAGACGACTCGGACTTTATTTTCACTGGTTCTCTGGATTTGATTGGATGAAACAGTTCTGATCGTCGCAGCTCAGACTGGAGTGAATGTGAGAACAGAACCAATCAGAACCAGGTCAGAAACCGGAGCTTCCAGAGGGAAACTCACAGCTGGTTTGTGTTGAGGGCGGAGTCGAGTCCATCCAGGGGAACCAGGACAAACAGACCCTGACTTCAGCCCTTTAAACAGATGCATGTGTATGTTTGTTTGAAACTCCCAGCATGCATTGCAGTCTTACCTGAGCAGGATGAGTTTCACCTTGGAGGCGGCGCTCTTGATGATGGCAGAGGCGTTCTGGTGACTCCGCCCATAAAGAATCTGGTTGTTGATCTGTCAAACACAGAGACACACACATATATCGTGATA
>NC_061527.1:460000-485000 GCF_022379125.1 Scophthalmus maximus
CTCATCCAAGAGGCTTCTTCAGTTTGTCCTGACTTGGGTATTTAAGCTTGTTACTATTGATGCTACTGGTTCGGTAACGCTCACGTCTGTTGTATCGACAGACGTGAGTATTCGTCGGAGTGTGAAACAGTTGTTACATCTCCTGAAGGATGGTGGATAGATAAGTGGTGTCGTAGTATTTCTCCTCTGTTGAGGGAGGGTTTTTCTTTGCTTTGACGAACTTCTACTGCGTCAAAGTGAATGTTCCATTGACTCTTGATGCCTGTCGATTACAATGGCTGGAGAGAATAACGAAACGGGTGACGGGACATCAAATGTCTTTGCAACGACCTCACACACATGAAACACCAGGTTCAGGACTGAAGGAGCCTCTTGGCAGCGTCATGATTCACCTACAAGTGTCGACAAGCAAGTCTGATTTCAGACGATACAATTCAATCAATCACTGAATACACACTTGACTAAATGGATCGTTCTGGTTTATGACAACTTTGCCTGTCAATAACAACCTTATGGTAGTCAAGGAATCCCCAAACCTTCTAAGACTTCTTGATTTTCTTCAGTCCTATGGAAAATGACACTTCTCACTTATTACATCCCAATGAATCCCTGAAACCTTGTCCAGATAAGAGAGGAAAACTTCAACAACTAGTGAGTCCGTCACAAAGACTTTGGAACCCCCTTGAGGTCACCTTAGTTGCGGCCAACAGGAATACCCCAGGGACCTATTAACATACATCTGTAGTATCTTCAGAGACTTCTGGATCCTACCGACAGACGTTTTCAAGGATGACGGGAACCTCCTTAAAGTTTCCTCTTTTGTCTCAACTTGTGTCACAAGAACCTCTTAAGGACTGGCAAGAAAAGGGCTTTTGGAACTCTTGGATACTCCCCGGTCCCTTGGAGAGACCATTAAATTTGCAGTTGCAGAGAAGCCCTTCAAGGACATTTGGCTCCCCTACTTCCTTAAAGAACTCCAGGATATCCCTAAAACACATTGGTACAAGAATATCCCAGAATATTTAAACATACTCTTGCAATCTGAGAGTCATTGGACTGTTAATATAAAAATACCCATTGTTGTGTTAAGAACATCTGATACCCCTCAAGAATCCAAAGAATAGAAAGACACTCAAGACACAACTCCTTCCTCCTTTCTCAAAGACGCTCCCAATCTTCTCAAGGGTTCCTGAACCTTCTTAAACACCTACTTTTCATGAATGTGTCCCGTCACCAAGCTCTTGTTCTAAAACCTTCACCATTTTCACACAATCTACGTTCAAAATGTCTGTGATCAAACACTTCGGAATCTTCCTAACAGTCTCCTCAACCTCCTCAACAAAGTGTGGAGTATTGTCAGCCTCCATTAAGACTCATAGAACCTCCTCAGATTTCCTTCCTCTGGGTTTCTTTTAGACTTCGGATCTGGCTTCAAGAACCATTGTTTTAAAGACTTGACCAGTCAACCCTCTCAGTTATTCTCCCTTATGGACACTACTAGAGCTACAGACACCACAGACTCATAATTGTTCATACAATACATCTTTGCTGTTCTTGTAGTTTAGCGACCATGTGTACACAACAAATTGGAGGGTACATGGACGTCTGAACAGAGAATCATGTACAATCTTGGCCGACAAATGTTACGTCAATTGGACCCTTGCGTACTGACGGACCTGGAAGCGCTAGAACACAGGGGCCTTTCTTGGACTCGAAATCTACATTTGTCTCTGGATTCTCCTTCGGGAAAACCACGGACCTCGTGCTTCTACATCGTCCCTTCAATATTAACACAAACCTCCACAGAAATACTGAGGAACTCCTCAGATCTCCTCTTCAAGGACCGGAGCTCCAGGAAAACCTTTGGTCTCTGCTCAGAGAACTCTACTTTGAAGATTTGCATTTTCAGCACCACACTATAAATTATCCACTCAACACAGACGTGTGTGTGTGTGTGTGTGTGTGAGAATGTTGCAGTAATCAAATGGGTGGAGGATAGATGGTGGAGGAATCAGAGGTACAGACTAATCTGCATCCACCACACACACACACACACACACACACACACACACACTGAGAACAGTCTACAGGGAGCTGATGCAGGCAGCCAACTGTTCTGTTATGATAGCTTATTGATCCCCAAACACACACACACACACACACACACACACACACACACACACACACACACACACACACACACACACACACACACACACACACACACACACACACACACACACACACACACACACACACACACGTTGTGATGGTCCACTCATCACCATTCAGACCAGCACCTCCCCTCTGCCTCGACAGGAGTTGCAAATCAAACAAACCAAGCCATCACAGCTTGTGGGAGGAACCAGCAGCCTTACAGCGTGTGGGAGGAGCCAGCAGCCTCACAGCGTGTGGGAGGAGCCAGCAGCCTCACAGCGTGTGGGAGGAGCCAGCAGCCTCACAGCATGTGGGAGGAACCAGCAGCCTCACAGCGTGTGGGAGGAGCCAGCAGCCTCACAGGACGTGGGAGGAGCCAGCAGCCTCACAGCGTGTGGGAGGAGCCAGCAGCCTCACAGCACGTGGGAGGAACCAGCAGCCTCACAGCATGTGGGAGGAACCAGCAGCCTCACAGCACGTGGGAGGAGCCAGCAGCCTCACAGCGTGTGGGAGGAGCCAGCAGCCTCACAGCGTGTGGGAGGAGCCAGCAGCCTCACAGCGTGTGGGAGGAGCCAGCAGCCTCACAGCATGTGGGAGGAACCAGCAGCCTCACAGCGTGTGGGAGGAGCCAGCAGCCTCACAGCGTGTGGGAGGAGCCAGCAGCCTCACAGCACGTGGGAGGAGCCAGCAGCCTCACAGCACGTGGGAGGAACCAGCAGCCTCACAGCACGTGGGAGGAGCCAGCAGCCTCACAGCGTGTGGGAGGAGCCAGCAGCCTCACATCGTGTGGGAGGAGCCAGCAGCCTCACAGCACGTGGGAGGAGCCAGCAGCCTCACAGCACGTGGGAGGAACCAGCAGCCTCACAGCACGTGGGAGGAGCCAGCAGCCTCACAGCACGTGGGAGGAGCCAGCTACCATTAACATACTGACATGGTCTGTGAAAGACTCGAATGTGAACTGTAACGTTGTTTACGTTAAGTTTGTCTCCGAGCTAAAATTTTCACCTTATGGACCTTAAAGGTCCGACATGTCCCACAATGTAACTGGAGAGCCTGAGGGCCACAGGGAGGGTCTCATATATGAATCTGACCCTGTGATGAATGAGGGTGTGAAGTCACCACGGCGACGTCCTGCAGCCTGAAGAACCATCAGATAAAACGTGGCTGTTAAATGCTCACGCTGCAGTTTCTCTCACGACGTGCAGTCAAACTGCAGCGCTGCGTTTCCCTCCGGACGAAGGAAAGAAAAATGAATGAGTAAAGATAAGAGAAGACAAGAGGCTCTGGAAAATGATCGCAATATGAAAGGAAGAAAACATTCAAATGTAAAATATGAGGAAGATTTAACGTCATTCTCGGGGTAGAAGAAGAAGAAACCTGCTGCTGGTCAACAGATCTACTGAGATACTGTTTAATATAGAGGTTGAGGAGGAGGAGACAGAATAAAGAAATGTCCGTGTGCGTGTCTAATCACAGAGGAGCCTGATTAAGAAAATGTTAATTATCAGGTTATGATATTTAAAGACAGAGTTGAAATTCTTAAAAATCTTAAATCTCCTTCTCAAGGACAAACTGTCGTGTTCTGTCCATAGACTGTATATAAACATGGACGTAGCGTCCGTGACGTCACCCATTGGTTTCTGCAGGCCGGTTTTGAAGCCCAAAGTGGGCGGTTCCGCCATGTTGGCAGGGCACGACTCCTCCCTCACCCGGCTCATCCAGATATGGACCAAGAGGTGGAGAGTGGGTGAGCCGAATGCAGACCGGCCGCTGAAACACACCCACCTACCGCGAAGCTGCCCTGTTAGCTGAGGCTAAGGAGCTAGGCTAAATGCTACCTTCCGATGCTAGCCGGTGCCGCGGCCCTGATGCTGCACACGGTTTGGGAGTGGTAACAGTCCGTCGTCCCAGCCAATGTTACAAGTGGTAGAAAAGACATGAAAATACGATTCATGTTACTAAAATTATACTACACTATCTTAAAAATGCATCCAATTATTAAAAATCTATAATGGTCTTAGTTTTTACCACTATATTTTAATTCTAATAAGTTAATGCACATATATGGGGAGGTGCTCCTTTCTGCAGCAGCCTCCAGTGGACAGAAAGTGAACTGCAGTTTATAGCACTTCCACATGGACTTCTCTTCTCAGCCTCAGAGTTGGCCCCTTGCTTCAGACTCAAAGAATCTCACGATGTCCGGTGGCGGTGGGAGGAGCTTACGGCGAGAGAAAACACCATCGTCTGCCATGATATTAATCCAATGAAATGAATCCAACTTCCACTATGTAAATTTTTTTCTTTTTCTTAAGGTTTATTTGCATTTTGAACACGAATGCGAGGGGCGGCCGTGGCTCAGGAGGAACAGAGGGTCGCCCACGAGCCAGAAGTTAAGGGGTTTGATCGCCACTGTCCCCAGTCCGCATGCCGAAGTGTCCTTGTGAATGTGACAGACAAAGCGCTGATCACTACTGCCACCACCTGGGTGGAGTGTGAACTACATGACCATTCAGTACATTATGCTCCAGTTACAGTCACACAGACCATAAAGCAGCAGATGTGTTGGGGGAGAAGATACCGTGTTTGATTGACAGCTGGTACCGCGCCCCCAATTCTACTTCTGGTTTCAGAAACATCAACATGTCGCTGGTCTCAACGTGAACCTCGAGGCTTCAGAGCAGCAGGGGACGTCGCGACCGGTTGACACTTGGTTTAAATCTGACTGATCCATAATCTCCTGCGCTCGTCGTCTGTGACTGTGACTCTGTTTCCCTTTCTATTAATACTCTGTTGGTCCCGCGAGCATCTGCTGCTGCGTCGTCGACCCAGTTTCCCCACAGGCTCCGTCTGATTTAATTAAGTCTGTAACAAGTGTGAATATAGATTTATCTTCTGGAGCAGTTTAAACAAACTGGACGAACGTGAGAGACAGAAGTTTCTAATTTGAGCCTCGACATGACGTGAGTAGTTGGATCAAACGCCTCAGGATGTTTCTGGTGTCACGTCTGTCCTGAGGGTGGCGCCACAGAGCAGGTCACAGTGTAATTCATCCTCTGAGGAGCATGAACACTTCGATGAGCCCGTTCAGACTGTCGGGTCGACTCGGTACCAGACTCACGTCACGTGACGTCTGAGGACGAAACTGCTTCAAGAAGAACAAACTCAACCGACGTCATCTTTTATCACCGGTGACGAACAGAAGACGAGGATCAGAGAGAAGTACTTTATCGTCTCTACGTCAAACTACAGCCGTTGCCAAGGAAACGGTTTCACGTCGTCCATCGACCGACGGACGGACAGAAACACAACAACAAAGACAAAGAACATTGTTCCCAGAGTCAAAGGTCAAGAGGTTAAATCCGATTATCTATTGATAAAAACATTTATCTGAAATGAATCTGAGACTTTGGTTGATGTTGATTTTAATAGGAAGTTTTATTCAATAAAAACAAAGTTATCATATTTGTATTGGCACGTTCAAATTAATGTGTTCATCATAATTTACTGATTTAACTCCTTCAGACTAAAACCTCAAACTAACTCAATAATCTCACATTTATTAATTTTAACAAGATCTAAAGGTTTAGTTTAATCATAAGTCATAAGATTTATTGACTGTGGTGTAAAAGCTGATGTCAGAGGTCATCAAAAGGTCATGGTTTTGACCCCGTGTGGATTCAGATCAGTCATTTGTTTTTTTCATATTCTGCTAAAACATTTAAAATCACATTTGGTTCATGAATGTTGATGATTTGATCAGTGAGTGACAGACGGAGGAAGAATTCATAAATCACAAGGTTCCCAAGAAAGACATCATTAAAATGTTTGTTTTCAGTAAAGATTTCAGAATGATCAGATGTCCTCACGTTTATAAATCTACTGATCAGTGAGAGTTGAAGTTTAACAGATGTGATTATTCATTTTTTTTAAATTGTTTGACAAACAACACGACCATAAAAAAACATCTTCAGATCAACGACACCAGGTCGTTAAACCTGCATCACATCAGACACGGCCTCCAACCAGGGGCCTGGAACAGAACAAGCCCCGCCCCCTCGGCCACAGCCCCGCCCACCGGCTTCAAACGCACCAAACCAAACGCACCCAGAGCAGAGGGAGGCAGCGAGAGAGAGAAACCAAACCCCCGAGAAGCGACGGAAGAATAAAATCAAAATGAACATAATAACATAAATCTCCACTCTGCCGAAACAGGTCGGACGCAGCTGCTGCTTCACACACGTCCTGCAACGACACAAACACACACACGCGTTAACACACTGACCTCACCTGTCTGTCTGTGACCTGTCTGTCTGTGACCTGTCTGTCTTTGACCTGTCAAACGATCTCGAGCTCTGACGAGAAAACGCAGCCAAAGAGCGAAATGAAAAACACACACACAGACAAACACACACACACAGAGAAACACACACACAGAGAAACACACACACACACACACACACACACACACACACACACACACACACACACACACACACACACACACACACACACACACACACACACACACACACACACACACACACACACACACACAGTTTGTTTCATGAGTAAAGTTTGTGGTTTAGTTATTACCGGCAGCCTGAGAACAGGGGAGTGTGTGTGTGTGTGTGTGTGTGTGTGTGTGTGTGTGTGTGTCACTGACCCTTGGCCTGCTCCAGGTCAGGGTTGAGCTCGCCATGCTGTGATTGGCTGGGAGCACTGTAGGGCGGGGGCTGTCTCAGAGGGGGCGTGGTCACTCCTGGTGTCTGTGGAGAGAGGGTAACAGTCAGTGAGCTGAGGCTGTGCTGCCCCCTGCTGGACCCCAAAGGATGTTACACATCTCACAGAACCAGATCAGTTCTGTCTCTGACCACAGAACCTTCAGGTACCAGGCTCCTCGCCAGTTCAGGAGGCAGAAACACTCTGTTAGAACGTTCCTCTTTGATAAAGATCAGAGTTACATTCCGAACCAGGTCTTAGTTCTGCTGCTAAAGGCCCAGACTGCTGGAGAAACTCCTATCATGCACTGAGAACTACTGGTCCTGTTCTTACCAGAGAATCTCTCCTCTTCTCTTTGTGTCGACTGAAGCTGGGAGCTGTTAGAGAGACGGGCTGCAACACACACGCGCACACACAGACACACTCATGCAGACATACACACACACAAGCGCACACACGCACACTGAGTCAGACTCTGATCATGTCTTTGGATTTTTTATCAAACGTCATCCAGAGCAACAAGTTAAAGAGCAGCCAGGGTGAAGATTTCAGCCTCCCCCCCTCGTTTCCCCCGTGACCCTCACGACCATGTGACCTGTGAGGTTTGTTGTGCGCTCGTACCCGAGGTGTCGCACACAGACTCTGGACGATGAAGACGATCGGACTCGGGGCTGATTTAATGGCACTGACCGCCTCCTGGTGACTGGCAGCTCGGAGGTCCACACCCGACACCTACACACACACACACACACATACACAGTTACACCTGTCCTCAGGTGTGTGTCTCAGGAGGTGTTTCTCTAGGTGACACGGCCCCCACCTCCAGGATCTTGTCTCCGGTCTTCAGACAGCGACTCTTGGCGGCCGGACTCTTTGGCAGAACCTGTTTGATGAATATTCCCTTCAACTCCTCTCCGTTCCTCAGGCGTTTGATGACGTGACGACCTCCCACAATGCTCAGACCCAGAGACTGGTCCTCCTCCGCCCACACCTCCACCCTGCGGGGCAGAGACACGCTTCATGTTACAACCCCAACACGGGACAGACGAGCGCTGAAGATCCAGGACTTCAGGACGTGACACCAGCGTGTGGTTACCGTGACACAATCTGACACGGGACCAGCAGCGTTTCCACACGTCTCTGATTCAGAGGCTGGAAAACTCCGCCAGGTGTAACCATAGCAACGGTGATGAGTTTTGAAACGTGTCACTGTGGGCAGAGCCTCAGATGTCACATTGTGTGTTTTACCTTCGGGGGGGTCCCCAGTGACTGAAGGCAGGAGTTTCCTCTCCCTCCCCCTCCTCTCTCTCAGGAAGTTCACTGTGAACACACACACACACACACACACACACACACACACACACACACACACACACACACACACACACACACACACACACACACACACACACACACACACACACACACAGTCAGGTGTCTGCAGGTGGTCGTCTTAATGAGCTGGACGAGAAGCAGTTCTCTCACCTGTGGCCTCCTCTGATTGGTAGAGAGGCTCCTCCCTGGCTCCGCCTCTTCCTCCTGCCCGTGTCTATCGTCCTGACAGACCTCCAGAGGAAGAGAATCAAGATAAACACAAACACAATAATATTAATTGTGGGTGAAGGGGTCAGAGACTGACAGGACAAGATGAAGGTTTGACTCAGAAGGAAAATGTTTGGAACAAAACACTTTTAAAAAATGTTTAAACTTCAAAATGATGGAAATCATGTTGCTATCAAAGATTTCACCAGCAGAGGGCCACACAGGACTTTGAAATTGAACAAAACCAGGTAGAGGAGGAGGATGAGAAGAGGAGGAGAAGAAGAGGAGGAGGAGATGAAGAGGAGGAGACGAAGAGGAGTAAGAGATGAAGAGGAGGAAGAGACTGAGAGGAGGAGACGAAGAGGGGGAGACGAAGAGGAAGAGGAGAAGATGAAGAGGAGGAGATGAAGAGGAGTAAGAGATGAAGAGGAGGAAGAGATGAAGAGGAGGAGACAAAGAGGAGGAGACAAAGAGGAGGAGATGTTGCAGATACTGACTCTGTGTCGGTGTCTGTCAGAGTGAGCTCAGAATCTGCTTCACTGTCTCTGGAGTCTGGAGTGACACACACACACACACACACACACACACACACACACACACACACACACACACACACACACACACACACACACACACACACACACACACACACACACACACACACACACACACACACACACACACACACACACACAAAGTTTAATCATAAACTTTATCATAAATAACTCTAGAAAAGAAAATAAACTCTTCTTTCATGAGTAAATATTTAAACATAAACACTGATACTGTTAAATACAAACTGATTACATTTATTATATTATGATTAATGATATTAATGATTATTTATAATATTTCATGTAGTGAAAACGCAGATGTCGTCCATCTTAATCATCTGATCTGATCTGTAAAATAAAAACAATGATAATAAAGTTTTGAGTCTGACCCAACATCTGATTTCCTTCAGACACGATGCTGTCGCGCTCCGACCTCTGCTCCTCTTCCTCCTCTTCCTCTGGTCCGACTCGGCCGGACGACGAGAGCTTCCACTCCTCCCACGACGGAGGCGGTTTCCTGGGGAGAGAACCAATCCTCTCCTCCTCTCTCTCCTCCTCCTCCTCGTCCACAGCCATCTCCCTGCCCTCCTGCAGGGGCAGGAGGTCAGAGGTCAGGGAGGAGGTGGTGTAGCGAGGCAGACCACCGTCCAGGATCAGCTCCTCCTCCTCCTCCTCCTCCTCTGGTCGAAGGTTTTCTGGCACGACGGAGCCGCCACCGGATCCCTGAGACACAAAAAAAGTAAAAACAGATGTCAACTGACAGAAGAAGGTCAAAGGTCACAGCAGGTTTCAGTGAGTCTTGATGATGAAGATGATGAAGTAATATTCTCTCTTCTTCTGTGGTTTGAAATGGATCAGGAGATAATAACTCATCCTTCAACTCCACCAGGAAGTTGTTTGTTTGTTTGTTTCTCAAACAGCGACAGTAAAACGTCAGCGCCCTCTGGTGGACACACCTTCATTTGTCCGATGTGAGCCTTACACAAACATATCGGTATCAACTCTTATGTGCATTCGTGTTTACATTTTACGTAAAATAAATTATGTTTATTTCCTTGATTCAAGTTCTATATATTTGTGTTTTCTTTTCATTTATAGTTATTATGATCAAGTTTATGGTTAAACTAAAATATCAAGCCTCAATTACATTTCTTTGTCATAAAGGTTTGATAACGACGCCTTAGGAATCATTGACACGTATATATATATATATATATATATATATATATATATATATATATATATATATACACAGTATATACGTATATATATAGGCCGATGTATCTGTATCGGAAACCTTGTACTCCCCAATTTCAACATCGGCCCCCAAATATCCACATCGGTCGGGCTTTACTCATGATATATGAGATAAAAGCTCGCATCAGCTGATCTGTTGTCCTGGTTACAGTTATTTATCTCATACGAATGAATCAGCTTCAACGTGTTTCTTTATGTCACGTCAGTAACTTCCTCTTCACTTCACTGGGAGAAGAGAGAAACTCCAGCGAAGTGAATCTAAAGAGTCTCGTCACTCTGAGCGTTTGTTCTGTGAACTCCCAGAAGAGCCTCGCTCAGCAGATCCTGAGGGTGGATCCTGCTCTGGAACATTACGACGCAGACATTAGCCCCACGCCGGGGAAATATTAATGACAACACTTAGGCTAATTTCCATCGACGAAAAGCCTCGTCGTCAAGGACTCTGCTCCTCTTCTTTTAATTTGGGGCTTGGGACGCCGGCCCATCGCGGCCGTATAATGGAGGTGAGGAGCAGACGGCGGCAGCAGCAGAAGAGCTCATAACGCTAACAGGATGTTCCACAGACTGATGTGTATTGGCCGTGACTGCCTGGCCTCATATCCATAAGATTTAAAGACACTGTCATTTAATATCTGTGCCATTAGGCCGATGAGGACGAGTCGGCGGCTTCAGACTTTCTGCTGCGACTGCAGAGGCTGATCCAGCTTCTTACTGCTCTTGTGGAATCTAACATTCAAGTCATGGACCTGAAGACGACCCCGACATGTGACAGAAAATGACCACGTTACTGACAATAATCTGTCAAATCTGACAGAAATATGATGGTAAACAGTGACAGGTGCAAGTTTTACTGCCCAGAGAGTCGTCTTCAAAGGTTTTATCTGAAAAGTGAAATGATGCTGATTCCTTTACTGTCAATTTACTTGATCTTGGAACCGTCATACAAACGGTCTGGACCCAAAAACAAGAAATGATTAAAGAACTACGAGGCTCAGACCTGATCTTAACGGAAACATACTAAAGTCTAAATCATGAAAAACAGAGTTTTCCCTCTGCTGACGAACCGAACCATGGTTCAGTTTTGATCTGAACCCAGAACCTCCTCTTTATGTCTGTTGGTCCGGACCGTGGAGGTGGTCCAAATATGATGACTTCTGCTTTCAAAGAACCAAGATGGCGCCAGACAAAATGATAAAACTCAACATCAAAATGTCAGTTCACAAAGCGACGGGTGACGTCACGGTGGGTCGATGCTTGGACCCGACTCGGACATCGAACCTCCTGAGCCTGAAAGGTCAAAGGTGAAGTGTCAGTGTCGACTGACGGACGACGGCTCGGACGCCGTTTGACTTTCATTTGTTCTCAACAGAAGATCAATCAAGTTTTTGTTGGAGTGTTATTTGTGGAGTTATGACTGATGACGTGTCTGTACAGTCAGTCTGCCAGTTTCCTTCACAGCCTCCAGGGAGATGTCAAGTTCAACGTTGTCACGGTAACAGTTCCTCCTCAGAGCGGTTTGTCTTTACAGATTGTTGTCACGGTGACAGTAGTTTGTGGACTGTACATCTTGTTGTTCTTCTGTCGCCGCACACGGAGCAGCCGCAGCGTTCAATCAGAATTATGTGATGACTCGTCCATGTACAGTACGACCTCTGAAAGTTAACGAGGCGCTGCCGTGGAACACGGTCTGTCTCTGGTCAGCGCGACGGCGGGACGGCGTGACAGAGAACGATGCGGCTGAGAAGCGACAGCACCGACCCGGCCGTCTTTATGGAAACCCATCAGAGACCCGTGGGCTGTGACAGAACCTCTTCAGCCAAATGGGCTGCATATAAAACAGGAGATAAAACCACAGCACAGAGGAGAGCGCAGGAGGACATACTGTAACAGTCGAACTCTGCAGAGTACAGTCGAACTCTGAACATTACAGCAGAACTCAACAGCAGAAGTCTGCAGAGTACAGTAGAATTCAACAGTAGAACTCTGTAGATTACTGTACAGTGGCGCTCAGAGGACAGTAGAGTAGCATCCACAGGTAAAGTGGTTTAAGTTCAGTAACAATGATTCCGTTGATGACGCTGGTAAACTTATTTCATCTTCATCATACACACGAGATGTTTTCAGAGATGATTTGATAATGTTTGTACAGTTTAATAAAATCTCAACTGGACACAGACGATGTGAAACAGAGAACGTCTTGTGTTGCACATGATGAAGTGTGAAAACAGAATATGGATCTGGACACGAACACAAGGATTCATCCATCATGTCCTAGCTCACGTTACAGTTTCAGACTGAGAGACAGATTTCATGGTGTCAAATTAAACGTCTGTTTAGTATTAAGTGTGAGTACTGCAGTAGTGTTGTGTAGTACTGCAGTACTCAGTGTACCGGTGCTGGAGGACAAGTGTCCTCGGGCGACCCCCAACCCTCCTCCATCCCCCACTCACTTAAGAGAGAGAAACTGCTGGTTGAGCTGATAGAGCACTTTACACTTTACACCATCAGCTTCCTGCTGAGTCAGCAGCTTCTCAGAGACAGAGGGGGAGGAGAGGGGGGAGAAGGTGAAAGAGGGGTTGGAAAAGACAGAGGAGAGAAGAGAAGGAAAGATGACGGACGAGGAGATGAAACGGGCGGAGCTCTGACAGAAAACATGGCCGCCTGAACGACACACAGAATTCAATAACAAGTCGTGAGCATCAGAGTTGTTCAGGGGGAACTCGTGATTTCGTGGTCACGATGTGTGAACTCGTGGACGCAGTGGTTCGCTCGCGGCTAAAGACCTAACAACATCGCTGCTAACGGCAACAGCAACATGGACGCCTAGCAGGCTAGCAGTTTAGCAGGCTAACAGTTTAACAAACTAGCAGTTTAGCAGGCTAACAGTTTAGCAGACCAGCAGGCTAGCAACTTAGCAGGCTAACAGTTAAGCAGACTAGCAGTTTAGCAGGCTAACAGTTTAGCGGACCAGCAGGCTAGCAGTTTAGCAGGCTAACAGTTTAGCAGACTAGCAGTTTAGCAGGCTAACAGTTTAGCAGACCAGCAGGCTAGCAGTTTAGCAGGCTAGCAGTTTAGCAGTTTAGCAGACTAGCAGTTTAGCAGGCTAGCAGGCTAGCAGTTTAGCAGGCTAACAGTTTAGCAGGCTAGCAGTTTAGCAGGCTAACAGTTTAGCAGACTAGCAGTTTAGCGGGCTAACAGTTTAGCAGGCGGACTGATGAGGCAGATGAAAATCAATACTTTCCTCAGACTTGTTCAGAAGAAAAACTCTAAAACTAGAACATATGAACTTCCAGCATTTCTGAAAAAAACGTGCTTTGTGTGTGTGTGTGTGTGTGTGTGTGTGTGTGTGTGTGTGTTTGTGTGTGTGCGCTCTGATGACGAACAACCAACAGGTGCAAAGTTGCAACTACAACCAACCGGCTTGAGGCGGAGATAAGCCTGCCCACCTATTTAACATACAAACACATAAATAAATAAATGTGGATACAGAAAAATATTAAAGACAAAAATATGCAAAGAACGTTTTTCATCACCAAGCTGTATTTTCTATTATATATTTTCATTATTTGCAAAATACATTTAAAAATTTTATTTAGTTCTATGTTCATTTTGTCAGTTTCAGTAACTGTCCGTGTTTTTCAGGTGTTTAACATGACAAACGTCACATGTTGCTTTTGTCAGATCATATTTTTGTATCTGAAACTGATAAATGTTCAGTCTGAACCCGTCGTCAGTTTCACTTTGTCGCTGTTGCAAATTTATTTATTCCTCCATTTATTTTTCTTTATAGTCAAACACTCTGTCAGAGCAGCTCATCTCGTATCCAGACCAGTCAAAAGACGGAAAAGAAATGAGTTAAGAGACGCGAGATTCAAGAGAGGGGGAGGGAAGAGAAGGAAGAGGAAGATGGAGGAGAGAGGAGGAGGAAGAGGAGGAGGAAGATTGAGGAGGAGAGGGGAGAAGGAGGAGGAAGATGGAGGAGGAGAGAGGAGGAGGAGAGGGGAGAAGGAAGAGGAAGATGGAGGAGGAGAGAGGAGCGAGGAGGGGGACGAAGGAGGAGGAAGAGGAGGAGAGAGGAGCGAGGAGGAGGGATGAGGGAGGAGGAAGAGGAAGAGCAGGAGAGAGGAGCGAGGAGGAGGGAGGAGGGAGGAGGAAGAGAAGGTGGAGAGAGGAGGAGGGGGGAGGAGGAGGAGGAGGGGGAGGAGGAGAGGAGGAAGATGGAGGAGGAGAGAAGAGGAGTAGGAGGAAGAGGAGGAGAAGGTGGTGAGAGGAGGAGGAGGAGGAGAGAAGAGGAGGAGGGAGGAGGAAGAGGAGGAGAAGGAGGTGAGAGGAGGAGGAGGAGAGAGGAGAGAAGAGGAGGAGGGAGGAGGAGGAGGAGGAAGATGAGGAGAAGGAGGTGAGAGGAGGAGGAGGAGAGAGGAGAGAAGAGGAGGAGGGAGGAGGAGGAGGAGGAAGATGAGGAGAAGGAGGTGAGAGGAGGAGGAGGAGGAGGAGGAAGAGGAGGAAGAGGAGGAGGAGAGAGGAGAGAGGAGGGATCGACATCAGGTGACGTCTCTTTTGTAAAGATGTTGTTTGATACAAACGTCTTCAAGTCAGTTTTATTGACACAAATCAGAAGATATTTACAGTCACACGACGACCTCTGACCTTTAACCTCAGAGTCGTTTTTTATCCTCCAACAGGAGGTGAAGCAGCTGAAAGTGTGTGTGTGTGTGTGTCTGTGTGTGTGTGTGTGTTTTACCTTTGTGTTGCTGACAGACTCCAGGTCGTCGTCCTCTCTGCTCGTCTCTTGAGCCTCCACCTGCACAAACATGATGCAGATCAGAGTAAAACCAAAATGTGGAGTTCGAGGTTCTGCTGCTTGGGTCAGTTCACAGTTTGTATCTACAACCAGAAGGTCTGGACCTAAAACCAGAAGGTTTGGACCTACAACCAGAAGGTCTGGACCTACAACCAGAAGGTCTGGACCTAAAACCAGAAGGTTTGGACCTACAACCAGAAGGTCTGGACCTAAAACCAGAAGGTTTGGACCTACAACCAGAAGGTCTGGACCTACAACCAGAAGGTCTGGACCTAAAACCAGAAGGTCTGGACCTCGAACCAGAAGGTCTGGACCTCGAACCAGAAGGTCTGGACTTACAACCAGAAGATCTGGACCTAAAACCAGAAGGTCTGGACCTCGAACCAGAAGGTCTGGACCCTTAAACTCAAAGGTCAGGACCTAATACTAGAAGGTTTGGTCATTGAACTAGAATTTTTTGACCTGGAAGCAAAAGCACTGGATCTACAACCTAAAACTACATGGTGTGGACCAACATCGAGAAGGTCCAGACCTACGAGAAGGCCCAGACTGAGTAGAAGGTTTGGGCGTTACGCAAACCTGAAACCAGGAGGTCAGGATTAGGGACAGTTAATCTACAGACTCACCACAAGGGGTTTTCGGATCCCCAGGTGGACTGTTCCAGGTGGGGCAGATTTCAAGACCTCCACAGCCTGGGCCAAGGAGAGAAAGTCCAGTTGGGTCTGGTTGACTGAAACCAGCTGGTCTCCGGGAAGCAGACCGCCATCACGCTCCGCAGAGCCGCCGGCAACCAGAGAGCGAATCACCATCACACAGCGACCGGGATCTAACGGGTCCTGGAGACAAACACAGGATGAAGAAGAGTTCAGTCGTGAAAGTCTGGTCTAACAGACGGCCGTGTCTCTGGACTCTCGTCTAAAAATCTATAAAAGTCTGAGAATTGAATCAACATTCAGGCAAACAACATGTCAACAACAAAGAGTTTGTCAAAAATGAAGCGTGAACAGGGAACGTTTCCCCGAAGGCAGCACAGAACTCCAGTCTCACCTACACTGAGCACAGGTCAGTCGACCTTCAACCTCTGATTCATTGTCAACAGCAGTGAGTTTAGACTTAAAACAAGACCTCAGTTCCTCCATCACAGGGGGGGAGAGAGGGAGGGGGGAGGGAGAGAGAGAGAGAGAGAGAGAGAGAGAGAGAGAGAGAGAGAGGGAGAGGGAGGGAGGTCAGGGAGCGCAGCACCAGGGGAGACAGGCAGGGGGAGACAGAGACCAGACAACTTACTTTCACATTTACACAAACACAATAACAACATGTATAAACACGGAGGAATAAAGTCAGTGATCATCTTCATATACAGTCAGCGATCGTCTTTTTATACAGTCAGTGATCGTCTTCATATACAGTCAGTGATCATCTTCATATACAGTTGCTGATCGTCTTTATATACAGTCGCCGATAGTCTTTATATATATATACATATATATATACATGTATATATATATGTATATGTATATATATATACACACACATATATATGTATATATATATATATATCTATAGATGTATATTCACAACCAGTGTGTATAAGAACACCAGTAGAAATCTTAGATCAACTGTCAGAAGCGGAAAATAAAATGATGTGATGAGGTTTAGATTTAAGAGTCGTCATCTTAAACAAACAGTGAGTTCAGAAGCTGCTGAACTTTAAAACCTCAGATAACATTCATCACTGTAAACTTTCCTCTTCACGAATGTTAAATTATACACTCTACTTTCAGAGGTGGAACATTTCTGCGTGTTGCGTTGACCTGCTGCTCTGACTTGGCATCCGACGTGAAGCGTGAGCAGGAGGAAAAAAACTCTGTGTCCTGCTCACAGATCAACTGGTCTCTGCTCCGGAGGAACCGGGGAGACGGACCGGACCCTGCCAGAACCCAGACCCCTCCGAGACTCACAACCCTCTCCTGGTGAGCGTCCGTGTGCGTGTTGTGAATTTCCCCGTGCTGAACCCAGGGCATCGCCCGCGCTGCAGCTCCAGCTGCCGTGCCAAGTTTCCGGCTGCCAGAACAAAGACGGGCTGTATTTTTAGACTGAACAACATGGCTACAGGTGGCGAGGAGTCAGAACTCCAGAACTCCTACTCCTACAAGATCCTCCGGAAAAAGAAAAAAGGGCCTCGGCTGCGAACGAGCGGAGAAACGTAGGAGAATAGTGTGGAAAAAAGAAATTAAAAAATGCACTTTGCCAAAAGTACGGATAAGAACGAGTACGTGAAGTTTGTTTTTGGACGTGTAGGTCTCAGGGTTTCTGCACAGAGTGAGACTCTGTCAGACCTTTCAAACTCAGGAGGATTTTTACAACTGACATAAATAAGCTGAAGTATTTTTAGGAGCTCGGGACTCAACTTCAGACTTTATATGAACAAAAAGCTTCAAAACCTTTTAACATTTTCCCATAATGACGAACTGACGCGTCAGATCTTTAGAACCAAACAAATGTATTCAAATACAATTTAATAAAATCTCTTCTACACAGTGAACACTGACTCAAGGTTCATTGGTACCATCGTTCACCCGGTGAAACTTTAACAAGTGAAGAAAGTTCTCTGGTGATAAAAAGAGCTGAAGAGCGAGTTTCTGTTTTTAGAAAATAAAGGTGTCGAGTGCAGACTGCTCTTCTCTTATTGCCTCCAAACATCTTTCACTCAACTCTGACAGCAGCACCAGCGCTAACAGGAAACACTTTGGCACCGCCGCCGCTACGACGTGCCCTTGGGCGAGAGGGAGGGAGAGAGGGAGAGAGGGAGAGAGGAAGGAGGGAGAGAGAGAGGTAGAGGGGGGGAGGGAGGGAGAGAGGGAGGAGGGAGGGAGAGAGGGAGGGAGAGAGAGGGAGAGAGAGAGAGAGAGAGAGAGGGAGGAGGGAGGGGGAGGGAGGAGGGAGAGAGGGAGGGAGGGAGGAGAGAGGGAGGAGGGAGAGAGAGGGAGGGAGAGAGGGAGGGAGAGAGAGAGGGAGGGGGGAGGGAGGAGGGAGAGAGAGAGGGAGGGAGGGGGAGGGAGGAGGGAGAGAGGGAGGGAGGAGAGAGGGAGGAGGGAGAGAGGGAGGGAGGAGAGAGGGAGGAGGGAGAGAGAGAGCGAGGGAGGAGAGAGGGAGGAGGGAGGGAGAGAGGGAGGGAGGAGGGAGAGGGGGAGGGAGAGAGAGAGGGGGAGGGAGGAGGGAGGGAGGGAGGGAGGAGGGAGGGAGGGAGGGAGGGAGGGAGGAGGGAGAGAGGGAGGAGAGAGGGAGGGAGGAGGGAGAGGGGGAGGGAGAGAGAGAGGAGGGAGGGAGGAGGGAGAGAGGGAGAGAGAGAGAGAGAGAGGAGGGAGAGAGGGAGGGAGGGAGGAGAGAGGGAGGAGGGAGAGAGAGAGGGAGGGAGAGAGGGAGGAGGGAGAGAGGGAGGGAGGAGGGAGGGAGGGAGAGAGAAGGAGAGGTTAAGAGGAAAGTGGAGTTAATTCATTTCATTCTGCAAACGTTCTGGAAAGTAAAAACTAATGCTGCGTTCACAACAAACACAAACACATTTCTTTCATGATGAGATTAAAGCAAAATGTATGCGAAGAAGCGAAATTTGCACCGTTGGCTTCACTCGCTCGAGCAGAAATATTTGAAATCCAGTCTCGTGTTTGGTGTGAACGGACATTAATACAACATGAGGACATTTTGTTTTGTCCTCACTCCTGAAAATTGCTTTTAGTGTTTCAGTCCCGTGTGTGTGTGTGTGTGTGTGTGTGTGTGTGTGTGTGTGTGTGGTTCCAGCTGGTCTCTGAACAGAAGCTGCATTGTTCAAATCTGAGGCTGAAGCCAAGACCAACCACACGCACCAACGCACAGGTGACGTCCTCATTCTGCCGCCACAATGAATGAGGTGAAGAGGGGAGAGGGAGACAGACCTGGTTTTTGATTGGCTGCTGAGTCTGTGGGTGGGTTCAGGGAGGGGAGGGGCCTGACCCCGTAGAAGAGCACGGGACAGTTTGGAGCGGATCAGGACAAACGGGTCGTCACCTGGTAGTCGAGGATGCTGAAGCCGAGGCCTTTGTCTCGCTCCTTCTGCAGCTCCAACGTCTGGATGTGTGGAGACCACAGGGCCAGCTCCTCTTCATCTTCATCCTCATCTTCATCCAGCTCCTCTTCATCCTCATCCTCTTCATCCTGCTCCTCATCCTCCTGCTCCTCCTGACACACAGACAACACAGGAGCATCAGATTGGATTCAAGCCACTAGAAGAGTGAGTGGAGGTGGTGAAGCAGTGAGAGATCACGGGAGTTGTAGTTGTAAGGATTCCTTCAGTGTTCCTGGTTCAGGAGCTGAATTCTACTCAGACGTCTCCTCCTCTCCAGAACAACCACAACTCTGTGTGTGTGTGTGTGTGTGTGTGTGTGTGTGTGTGTGTTCACAGTAACAGCAGGTTACCTGTGTAACTTCCTGCTGCTCTTCGTCTCGTCTGTCGTCTCTTAGGACCGTCTGACTGCAGAGCATTGACGACAGCTTCATCTCGATCTGACGGACACACAACACAACGTGGCGTCTTTAACACACTGTCTCGTGAAAGAACATATTAGGTTATTGTGCGTGTGTTTGATTTCCTTACCTCGTCCAAGCTGGGCTCCAATCCTCCCGCAGGTCCGCGTCCTGACGTCGGCTCAGCTTGTGACTCGGGTTCGGACTCCGGTTCCAGGTCGGAGGTCGGGTGTCGGCAGCAGACCAGAGTGAACGGAGGAGGAACCTCCTTCAGGAAAGACACCACCTCTCGACGGGTCTTACCGTAGAGCTGAACATCGTTCACCTGAACACACACACACACACACACACACACACACACACACACACACACACACACACACACACACACACACACACACACACACACACACACACACACACACACACACACACACACACACACACACACACACACACACAGATGATGTCATAAATGACTGTACATTAATTTAAGAAAGTGTCTGTTATTACAACAAAATGACCTGAGTAGTGACGGAGTGAGACTGGAAGTGACAAACACTGACATGAGATCTTTCCCACTAGAGGAAACTGAAATATGAATCTACTGTACAACCACAGCTCGTCCAACAGACTGCGTTTCACACGTCTTCACTATGAAGATGTTCTCTCAGTGTTTGCGTTGTGACAGTGAGACATGAACATGTTTCACCTCCAGCAGCTCGTCCTCTGGCCTCAGTGCTCCGTGTCGGTCCACCGGGCCCCCGGGGGCCACGGAGGAGATGTAGTGGTGCCCGTCGAACGAGTCCAGCTCCACCCCGAGACGCAGTGTGTGAACGGGCAGCAGCTGCACAGAGGCAGGACGACAGGTCGGGATTACAGTCAGATTATTAATTAATCCTCCTCCGTGAAGGTTTGACTGAGAGTGAAGTGTCTCTCACCTTAGAGGATTTCTGAAGCTCTGCATCATCTTCAATGACCGGGTCCAACATCACCACCTGACACACATCATAATGTTCACACGTCGTTGTCAGTGTGTGAGTGTGTGAGTGTGTGTGTTTGTGTGTGTGTGTGTGTGTGTGTGTGGACTCACCAGGACTTGGTACCGTGGCCCCAGAGCCTGATCCCATTTAGCTCTCAGTTCTGCCTCTGTGGACGGACACACACACACACACACACACACACACACACACACACACACACACACACACACACATACACGTATAAACAGATGAACAGCCATTAATATGCAGCTGCTTCCTACAAAAAGAGAAGAACCCGAAGAGAACATTCTCTTCAGGTTCTCTTCAGACTGTGCGGAGGTTCAGAGGCGGAGCCTGTGGACTCACCCTTCGTCAGCTGCGCTGCGTTCAGGTGCATCAGCTCCAGCTTCGTCGTCATGGAGTCCAACCCAGAGGAGCGAGACTTCACCTCCAGTGACCTCCGCAGGGACACATGCGACGACTCCCTCTCGACTGACACACACACACACACACACACACACACACACACACACACACACACACACACACACACACACACACACACACACACACACGAGATATAAGAACACGTTTCATAGCGTTCATCATCCCCTGAACGCATCGTACATGTAGTAATGTGGAAGATTCAATAAAATAAAATGTAAAATGTTTTTTTTATTAATTTCTCCTGAGACAATGGTTCCAGTTTGTTCAGTGTCCAGTTAATAATTCCTCAGGTCGGAGGATATTTGGATTCATGGCCCCTCACTGCTCGTGACTTTTGACCTGCTGGCTGATCATTACTGTTGGTTATCTGTTTGTTTTCCCGTCGAGCTGCTGATGAGTCACCGCGAGTCGTTCCAGATAAGCGAGTCTCAGAATATAAGAAGTTGAAAACTTTCTGTGTTTTTCTTGGTAATGAAACAAAAGGCGTCTGGAGCAGATAAGAGCCTCTCACTTCCTCTCCGGCCCCGGACGCTGACCGCCACCGCCGCCGGCCGATCGCAAGACAAAAAAAAAAGACACTGAACCGGGAGAATGGTCTCATGGAAACACTAGCGGAGCTGCAAAATTACACCGAGCTGTAAACAAATTTGTCATCGTAATGTGAGACGCTCGGGACAGAAGCTCGAGGAAACACATTATGGTTTTAACAGCAGGTGATAACAGGAATTCACGACTCCAGACTCAATCACATTCCATTAGTAACTCCGGAAGAAATAATTAGATATGATTGTTGGCTTGTTTGTTTGTTTGTCAGAAGGATTTACAAAAAAACTACTGAACGGGTTTTTTTATGAAGTGGATGGAACCTGGGCAGAGACAGAACCCTTGACAGTTGTCACTCAGCAGAACATCAGTCAATCATCAGATCAAACATTCCTGGCCCCGCCCCTTTGTCCGGATCCACACCAACATGTCACTCATCACTTCGTGGTCAGTTGGGTTTTCAGTCTCATCCCTCTCTCTCTCAGAGGCCCCGCCCACCCAACCTCCCTCTGTCCCTCTACCTTTGTCCAGGGACCTCTCCAGCGCTCTGGGCTTTTTCCTGACCACAGTCAGAACCACGGTCTGACCCGTCTGCTTCATCACCTCCAGAACCTCCTGATTGGTCAGAGCCTGAAGACTGACGCCATCCAACTGTTGAGACCCACAGACGGAGAGAGAGACAGGAAGTGACATCAGTGAAGATGAAAACATCATCTGAATCATGTGTGAAACTCTGAGGACTACACACACACACACACACACACACACACACACACACACACACACACACACACACACACACACACACACACACACACACACACACACACACACACATTCTTACAGCGATCAGTCTGTCGTAGACCCGGATGTTTCCACTCTGGTCCGCGGCGCTGCCTGGAACCACGTGTTTGACAAACACACCAACTGCATCTGCTCAGGGCGAGAGAGCGAGAGAGACAGAGAAATACATAAAAATATTCTGGCAGATATTTACATGTGAAAGAAAAGAAGTGAGAGATGAGAGAAACCTACGATGACGTTAAAAAGATTTTTTTATGATTTGTTTTTAAAACCAAAGGTTGTTTCACAGTAAAAGCCTCGAGGTCGTTTCACAGTAAAAGCCTCGAGGTCGTTTCACAGTAAAAGCCTCGAGGTCGTTTCACAGTAAAAGTCTCGAGGTCGTTTCACAGTAAAAGCCTCGAGGTCGTTTCACAGTAAAAGCCTCGAGGTCGTTTCACAGTAAAAGTCTCGAGGTCGTTTCACAGTAAAAGTCTCGAGGTCGTTTCACAGTAAAAGCCTCGAGGTCGTTTCACAGTAAAAGTCTCGAGGTCGTTTCACAGTAAAAGTCTCGAGGTCGTTTCACAGTAAAAGTCTCGAGGTCGTTTCACAGTAAAAGCCTCGAGGTTGTTTCACAGTAAAAGCCTCGAGGTCTCTCACCGTGACTCGTCAGGTGATTGTAGCCGATGATGGAGATGCCCAGACTCTGACCGTCCTCCTTGGTGAGAGGGACCTCGTGGATCTCGTATCCCTCCAGGTTGGGCTGAAACAAACACACACAAACAAACAATGACATCATCAAATTGTCCTTCCCTGAATGGCTCCGCTGCACATTTCTCATCCTGGTGATTGTGGCTCACCGTCTTGCTGACGCGGCGCTGGGGGACGTGGTCGGGGCGCTGGACGGGCAGCTCGGGGGGTAAGGCAGCGACCGGGGCGGAGTCTGGAGGCGGCGGGGGCGGAGGAGCTGTCGACCTCTGACCTTGGGGATCCCTGGCGATCAGCATGGTCACGTGACCCCCACACCCCTGCAGGACCTTGACCACCTGGTCGCTGGTGAGGCCGGTGGTGGGCGTGGCCCCGATGCGAAGGATGTGGTCGCCTGTCCGCAGACGTCCGTCCTGATTGGAGGAGAAGAGGTTCGCTCAGCGTTCGACACAGACGAGACGAGGTGAGACACTTCGGAGGTGAACCTGAGTGTCATCAGGTGAGTCTGCCTCACCTTGTCTGCCGCACTGTTCGGGACGAGCGTCCGGACGACCACCCCGCTCGACTTCCCGCCCACGATGCCGAAGCCCAAACCGGATCCGTCATTCGCCAGCTCGATCTCCTCCACGTGACCCCAGTGACCCTGCGGCACAGGACGTCAAGAAAACATTTGTTTATGTTAGTTCGATATATTTGGTTTTATTTTTATTTATAATATAGATGATGTTAAACTGTAAAATATCAAACGTCAGTTACATTTCATTGTCATGAGGTTTTCATAACGACATTTTAAGATTCATTTTTGATTTTTTTTTAATATATATATATTTTGGCATCAGAAACTTTTCCACCCTCATGTTGGTGTCGTCATCGACCTGTTTAAATGAGGCAGAATGAAGCAGAATGATTTGACTGTTTTCTCTGTAAGTGTATCAATAAAGAGCAAAGCAGGATTATTTATTAATAACCAACGTTTCTCTCGTGATTATTTCATGTAGCTCTGCCGGAGGCGGAGCTTCAGGCTGGTCATCTGTCCTGAGGTGAAAGGTGGTTAAGGAGAAGCTCAGCAGGTAATAACCTTCTCCGATAGAGGCTGATCAATGACTCAATGACACACACACACACACACACACACACACACACACACACACACACACACACACACACACACACACACACACACACACACACACACACACACACACACACACACACACACACACACACACACACACTTCATGAAGAGGCTCTGCTCTTATTACAGCTGGGATCTGATAGAGGAGGTCTTCCTCTGTCTAATGAAACTCCTCCTCCTCCTCTAATACAACTGAGACTAAAGTCTGGTTTGTTTGCGTTCGTTGGTCAGACGGTCGTTTGCTCTGAGTTGACGGCCTGTGGTTATTATCCCTGTTATACAAACCGTCGATTCACCAAACACATAAAAGCTTTCGGTCAAATCTCTTCCGACTGGCTGATTTATACAGCGACAGGTTTCTTGTCAGCACCGGGACAACACCTCGGGTACGAGTCTCCTGGATCCTGGGACACGGAGGTTTAGTGAGTGAGTCGGGTGAGTTGTGTGTTTCATGAACCTCAGCTCTGGATAGAAACGGGACATGAATAATACAAAGGCTGGAGGATCGGGGGCCTGGTATGTAGGACGTGGCCCTGATCCAACGAGGAGGAGGAAGAGGAGGAGGAAGAGGAGGAGGGGGGCGAACAAGAGGGACAGTGTAACTCTGTGATAATGATCCAACAGCAGAGCTGTGATGTCACCACCTCGTTTCTCTCACTGGATCTTTTCATTTATTTATCATTTTCATGTTGTTTGACCTCTCAGCTCGTCGTTAATAACACAGAACATGTCAAACCATAGATGGAGTTTGTTCTAACGTGTCAGAGTCTTTCACAGACACACGTCAGGATCAGCGTTTATGTTCACTGACGTGAACACTTTTATTTTACAGAATTTTTAAAAATGCAGAAAATATGTGTATTCATTTCATTTTTCA
>NC_061527.1:500000-522500 GCF_022379125.1 Scophthalmus maximus
AGAGAGAGAGAGAGATGGAGAGAGGGAGATGGAGAGAGGGAGATGGAGAGAGAGAGAGGGAGGAGGTGAAGGGACGAAAGTGTTTCAGATCATAGTCTGTAAATCCATCAGGAGAAGTGAAGGGTACAGGACGGAGGACGGATGAACAGATGGATGATTGATGGATGGATGATGGATGTAGGCCTCGTCACTATGACTACTTTCTGTTCCACGATATATTGTCCCAGAAATAATTGCGATAAACAATATTATCATTCATTGTCAGATCATTTATTGATTCGGAATCATGTGAACGAACAGTATGTTGGTTCTACATGTGTCGCTGCTGAGAGAAATATGATCCAGAGTTTAGACTTTGTGTTTTAGGCCTCAGACAAAACAAGTCATGTGAAGACAAATACTGAGAAATCCATATTTCCTGACATTTTATAAACGTCTTCTGTCAACACTGACATGGAGACACAATGACTGAGTTCATATTTATGAATCGTACAATTAGTCCATAACTTGATTATCGTGACAGGCCTAGAAGGATGATGGATGATTGACAGATGATTAACAGATGATCCACAGTCTGAGCCTCAATGTCTCTGAACAAAACAAAAGAACAGAAACGATCAGAAAGTTTTTAATCGCCCAAGAAACAAATTTATAGGAAATCGTTTTATATTTCCCATGGAGTCAAACGTCTTCTTCTTCTGAGCTTCACTACAGCAGTGACCCTCTGCTGCCCCCTGAGGTCAAATACAGTTACTGAACCCACACACGTCTGACGTGATCGTTACCACGGTGATGTCACAGGTTTATATTCATGTTGGTGTGTCCCCATGTGTCCCCGTGTGTCCCCGTGTGTTGTGTGTTGTGTGTTGTGTGCTGCAGATTGTGGGGCCAGCTGATGGATCAAACTACATTGTGGATTATTACGGCGCCCGTCTGACCCGCCTGTCCATCACCAACCAGACGTACAGGAAGCCTCACCTGTCGCTGTGACGGGAAGTCCCATTGTCCTTGAACTCATTCTGGGATAAATGTCAGGATGTTAACAGAAACTCGTGTCAATTCGTCTCCGTGAAAAGAATGAAAATATGTTCAGATATGAATTTTTAACCGGTTGAACCTCAGGTCCTGGGACGCTGGTTAAATATCAGCCGGTTCCTCAGAGAGTAAAGAAGTGACGTGTTTCGCCTAGTCTCATAACTTCTACAGATTCATATTCATATTTACATCACATTCATCACCACTGACTCTGATCCTTGTCTGATCCACAGGAAGAGTCTGGAGTTTATATGGAAACTATGTAGATATGAAACTTTATTTCAGCTTTGAAATCCTTTAATAAACATAAAGAATATTCATAATAATAATCTTCATGTTTGGTGCCGTGATCAGGGAGAAAAACCAAGAAGTTCTGTTGCCTGAATCAAACCAAACAGCTGAAAACTGAAAATATGAATAATTGTAATAATCAATAAAGAAAAAGCTTTAAAAAATAAATAATAATAAACAAGAATCTGTCGCATATTGTCAGCAGCTGCTGTATCGAGGCCCCGCCCCCCCTCACTCTCCACCAATCCTGAGTCAGTGTCAGCTGTCAGTCATGACCTCTCTCTCTCAGACGTGACCACAGACGGGATCCGACAGAACGACTCATCAACATGTTTCAGATTCATTTCACGATGTTTCACGTCCTCACATCTGTCAATCAGTTTTTGTTTATATATACATATATTATATATTAAGTAACATATTGTGTTTCACTGCTACTGTTTATTTATGTTGATGATACATTTCCATGAATCTTGTAAATAAAGTTTCTTTTTGTGTAAATCTTCATTCGACTCGTTTGTCAGAGGCTCAGACGAGACCAGAACCAGGGACAGTGTCAGTATTAATAAACATTTACGATGAGATGTTAATATTCAAAACGAGCTAAGCCTGTAACACTATTCATACGTGAAGAGAAAGTGAGTGAATCAGCTGTTGAAACGCGTGTTAAAACATCTGGTTGTTGCCTCTGTAATTATTATTCACTAACCAGGTGTGTGTGTCTCATCAAAATTCAATTATTACACTGTACCTTCACAGGCCACACACACACACAGTCATGTTTCCCCCACTACAGAGGACTTTGTACTGCAGATTAAAGTTCTCA
The DNA here is from genome assembly GCF_022379125.1 of Scophthalmus maximus. Taxonomy (NCBI): domain Eukaryota; kingdom Metazoa; phylum Chordata; class Actinopteri; order Pleuronectiformes; family Scophthalmidae; genus Scophthalmus; species Scophthalmus maximus. Next base: position 502,153 of record NC_061527.1, read on the forward strand.
CCATAAAATGTTCTCATCTACATCGTGGGGACCTCGACTACGTCACACACACACACACACACACACACACACACACACACACAAGCTACAACACATCACGAGACTCCTGACAACATGATAAACACAAGTGATGATGATGATGTTGATGAATTTGTCTAATCACAGTCAGTGACCACAGCAGCATCTAGTGGCCACGAGAGGAAGTGCAGCTCTGAGGAGGATTCTGATTGGTTCACACCTCAGAGCGTCGTCGCTGTTATTGATTTAATGTCTTCATCATCGTCGTAATGTATCAGCAGACAACACATTTGAATGATTATCGCACACACATACCTACACACACATACCTACACACATACCTACACACACATGGACACAGAGCGTCTGAAATTACAGTTGCGTCAGTCGGAACAAAACACAGGAGGAAACTTAACAAATAAAACAAATTCAGTCAGTAACCACAGACATTATGTTTCTGTGACTGATCCAAAGTGCTGAATAAACAGGCGCGCACACACACACACACACACACAAGTGCAAACACAGTAAATCACAGTAACTATCAGCAGGAGGGAGCAGTGACAGGAGAAATGAGGTGAAGAAGAAGAGGGGAGGAGTGAAAGAGAGGAAGAGGAGAAAGAGAAGAGGGGAGGGTAAGTTTCCTCCCCTGGGAGACGTGGACCTGTCACAGTAAATGTCTCCTCTGCAGGGAGATAAAATCATATTTAAAGATCAGACACTTTAAATCCTGAGCAGCTCTTTGTTTGAAGAACCTTGAAGGAGATGAGGAGGAAGAGGAGAAGGAGGAAGAGGAGGAAGAAGAAGAGGAGGAAGAGCAGAGGAGGATGAGAAGGAAGAGGAAGAGGAGGAAGAAGAGGAAAAGGAAGAGGGAGTGGGATAAGAGGAGGAGGAAGAGGAAGAGGAGGAAGAAGAGGAGGAGGAAGAGGGGAGGAGGAGGAGAAGGAAGAGGAGGAGGAAGAAGAGGAAGACGAGGAAGAAGAGGAGGAGGAAGAAGGGGAGGGATAAGAGGAGGAGGAGGAAGATGAGGAAGAGGAAGGCGAGGAAGAAGAGGAAGAAGAGGAGGAGGGAGAGGGATAAGAGGAGGAGGAAGAAGAAGAGGAGCAAGAGCAGAGGAGGATGAGAAGGAGGAGGAAGACGAAGAGGAGGAAGAAGAGGAAGATGAGGAAGAAGAGGAGGAGGAAGAGGGAGTGGGATAAGAGGAGGAGGAGAGGAGAGGAGGAGGAGAAGGAAGAGGAGGAAGATGAGGAAGAAGAGGAGGAGGAAGAGGAGGAAGAAGAAGAGGAGGAAGAGGAGAGGAGGAGGAGAAGGAAGAGGAGGAGGAAGAAGAGGAAGATGAGAAAGAAGAGATGGAGGAAGAGGGGGAGGGATAAGAGGAGGAGGAGGAAGAGGAGGAAGAGGAAGAGGAGGAAGAAGAGGAGGAGGAGGAGAAGGAAGAAGAGGAAGAAGAGGAGGAGGAAGAGGAAGAGGAGGGGAGGAAGAGGAGGAGGAAAAGGAGGAATAGAAGGAAGAAGAAGAGGGGGAAGAGGAGAAGAGGAGGAGGAAGAGAAACAGGGAGAGTAGGAGGAAGAGGGAGAGGAAGAGGAGAAGAAAGAGGGAGAGGAGGAGAGAGGAGGAGGAGGAAGAGGAAGAGGAGGAGGAAGAAGAGAGGAGGAGGAGAAGGAAGAGGAGGAAGAGGAAGAGGAAAAGGAAGAGGAGGAGGAAGAAGAGAGGAGGACGAGAAGGAAGAGGAGGAGGAAGAGGAGGAGGAGGAGGAGGAGGAAGAGGAAGAGGAAAAGGAGGAGGAGGAGGAAGAAGAGAGGAGGAGGAGAAGGAAGAGGAGGAAGAGGAAGAGGAAAAGGAAGAGGAGGAGGAAGAAGAGAGGAGGTGGAAGAGAAGGAAGAGGGGGAGGAAGAAGAGAAAGATTGAGAGGAGGAGGAAGAGAAGGAGGGAGAGGAGGAGGAGGAAGAGAAGGAGGGAGAGGAGGAGGAGGAAGAGAAGGAGGGAGAGGAGGAGGAGGAAGAGAAAGGGGGAGAGGAGGAGGAATTATTGTTCTAGTCTCAACAAGCTGTAATCCGATTACTCTTCTTACAGCTGAAGTTGTACAGTTACAGTAACTTAGTCTTTATAGTTTGTTTCCTCTTCAGATTGAACTTTATGTTGATGAATCAACAGTTATGATCCAATATAATATGAAATAACATCCTGACATGGTCCATCCTTTTACTTCTGGTAATTTGTGTATGGTTATAATCCTTAGGTACATTTTTCAGTATTCATTTTTTTTTATATTTCTATTGCAGTTTTACTACTATTACTTTGAAATAAAAACATTTGAGACATATTTGAATTTCCTGCCACAGTCGACACAGTGAAAATTATGATTCTTTGAAATTCAAGTGTAAATATGAACCTTTGAACTTCAGAAATCATTTGCATATGATACATGTTTGTGTCATATTTGATTCATAAGGAATTTATGATTATTTATTGATTTGATTTGATTTTCAAACTGGAACCTTTCACCGCAGTTTTATATTCTGAAATGTTGAGTCTTTGTTTAAAATGAAGAAACACCAGAGAATTTAAATTCAACCTTTATTTGATACTTTGACATTTTTATGCTTTTGATATTTTTATGGGTCATAATCTTTGGACTCGACTGTCACAAAGTTTCAATCTGTTTGTTCTGTCGTCTCTGAAAAACAAACTGTTCACACACACACACACACACTCCCACACACACACACACACACACACACACACACACACACACTCCCACGCACACACACACACACACACACACACACACACAAACTCCCACGCACACACACACACACACACACACACACACTCCCACTCGCACACACACACACACACTCCCACTCGCACACACACACACACACACACTCCCACGCGCACACACACACACACACACACACACACACACACACACTCCCACGCACACACACACACACACACACACACACACACACACCACGGTGACTCTTTGATTAATGTTAATTTGTGTGTGGACGTGGACGAGCGCCTTAATCCTCTTCTTTAATTGGTCTTTTATTATGGCCGAGGTGTGTGTGTGTGTGTGTGTGTGTGGGCGGGGGGGGGGGGGGGGCGTGTCCGTGTCGTTAAGTTACTGTCACCGTGGTAACGGTTGCTCACCGTGAATGGATGAGGGAGGCAGAAAGCAGCAGGACTCTGAGAGGAGGAGCAAACTTACTTTTATTCATTAAAGTTGTAAAAGTCCAGAAAAGAAACAAGAACAAATATCTGTTTGAATTTATGAAAGTGATATTAGTTTATTAAAGTGTTATTAGTTTATGAAATTGATATTCGTTTATTAAAGTTTTATTAGTTTATGAAATTGATATCAGTTTATTAAAGTGTTATTAGTTTATGAAATTGATATTAGTTTATTAAAGTGATGTAAGATTATTAGTGATATAAGATTATTAAAGTGATATTAGTTAATTAAGTGATATTTGTTTATTAAAGTGATATTAGTTTATTAAAGTGATATTAGTTTATTAAAGTGATATTAGATTGTTAAAGTGATATAAGATTATTAAAGTGATATTAGTTAATTAAGTGATATTTGTTTATTAAAGTGATATTAGTTTATTAAAGTGATATTAGTTTATTAAAGTGGTATTAGATTGTTAAAGTGATATAAGATTATTAAAGTGATATTAGATTGTTAAAGTGTTGTTATTATTATTAAAGTGCTATTAGTTTATTAAAGTGATATTAGTTTCTTAAAGTGATATAAGATTATTAAAGTGATATTAGTTTGTTAAATTTTGTTATTATTATTAAAGTGATATTTGTTTGTTCAAGTCTTATTAACATTATTAAAGTGATATAAGTGTTTGATGACACTTGATGACACTGTGGCCTCAGATGTGAGATGCTGCTGATTATCATCATCATCATCATCATCTTCTCATGACAGGAAACATTTAATAACCAGATGTTTGATTCTTTTGGTCTCGTTGTCGAACTCAGTGAATATTTTCTGACGACTCGTCGCAGACGAAGTCAGAGACTGAACAACAGACTCGAGCGACTCGTTGTTTGACTGTGAACCTTTGTTCCGGAGGATCAGTTGTGAATCTTCCTCCTCGTCGACTGATCGCAGCATCGCCTGCGGCCGCGAGTCCGTCCGGCGTGTCGTCAGCTCGTTTCCCAGCAGCCCCGGCGGTTCCTCATTAACCCTGTTAATCCTGCTCTCACTGTTCCCCTGAGTTTCAGAAAGACTTTTCTAAACTCAGGAACTTTACCGACGTCTAATCTTCAGGAGCCTGATTCCTCCGGAGGTCGAGTCACAAGGTCGTCACAGACGAGTCCGACGCTGGGACCTGGACTCTGGACCTGAGCAGGAAACAAACAGGAAGTTTGTTCGTACGAACTCGACGTGTCAGATCCAACAAAAGCTTCTAACATCAGAACAAAGTGAGAGAGAGAATGTTCCCTGTGTTCCTTAGGTTATAATTATTATTATTATTATTATGGTTATGATTATTATTATTGCTTTTCGGCTGCTCAGGGTTTGGTCTTGTGTCAAGTCCAGGTTCACAGTCTGACCTGTTGACCTTTAGCTTGTTTGCTGTGGGGGCAGATCAGGTCACGGGCGTGAGTGTGTGTGTGTGTGTGTGTGTGTGTGTGTGTGTGTGTGTGTGTGTGTGTGTGTGTGTGTGTGTGAGTGTGTGTGTGTGTGTGTGTGTGAAGAAAGGCGATGCCCGGTGTTGGCGGCCGGCTGAATTATTCACACTCCTCTGCGGTCGTCTCCCTCCATGAAACCTGAGAGCAGAGGGTGAGGTGACTCCCCACCTCCTCCCCCCTCCCACCTGAAGCTGAGCCCAGACGACAACAACACATCACTGAGGAGGAGGAAGAGGAGGAAGACGTAGAGGTGTGGAAGTGAAGCAGGAGAGAAACACATGATGTTCAACACATCATGACTTCATGTCATGATGTCATGATGTCATCATGACATGATAACATGAAGTCATGATGTCATGAAGTCATGATGTCATGATGTCATGATGACATCATGACATCATGACTTCATGTCATGATGTCATGATGTCATCATGACATGATAACATGAAGTCATGATGTTCAACACATCATGACTTCATGTCATGATGTCATCATGACTTCTTGTTATCATGACTTCTTGTCATCATGACTTCTTATCATCATGTCATCATGACTTCATGACATGATGATAAGAAGTCATGATGACTTCATGTCATGATGTCATCATGACTTCTTGTTATCATGACTTCTTGTCATCATGACTTCTTATCATCATGTCATCATGACTTCATGACATCATGTCATCATGTCATCATGACTTCTTATCATCATGTCATCATGACTTCATGACATCATGTCATCATGTCATCATGACTTCTTATCATCATGTCATCATGACTTCTTGTCATCATGACTTCTTGTCATCATGACTTCATGACATCATGTCATCATGTCATCATGACTTCTTATCATCATGTCATCATGACTTCTTGTCATCATGACTTCATGACATCATGTCATCATGTCATCATGACTTCTTATCATCATGTCATCATGACTTCTTGTCATCATGACTTCATGACATCATGTCATCATGTCATCATGACTTCTTATCATCATGTCATCATGACTTCTTGTCATCATGACTTCTTGTCATCATGACTTCATGACATCATGTCATCATGTCATCATGACTTCTTATCATCATGTCATCATGACTTCATGACATCATGTCATCATGTCATCATGACTTCTTATCATCATGACTTCTTGTCATCATGACTTCTTGTCATCATGTCATCATGACTTCATGACATCATGTCATCATGTCATCATGACTTCTTGTCATCATGTCATCATGACTTCATGTCATCATGTCATCATGACTTCATGACATCATGTCATCATGTCATCATGACTTCTTGTCATCATGACATCATGACTTCTTGTCATCATGACTTCTTGTCATCATGACTTCTTATCATCATGTCATCATGACTTCTTGTCATCATGACTTCTTGTCATCATGACTTCTTATCATCATGTCATCATGACTTCTTGTCATCATGACTTCTTGTCATCATGACATCATGACTTCTTGTCATCATGACTTCTTGTCATCATGTCATCATGACTTCTTATCATCATGACATCATGACTTCTTGTCATCATGACTTCTTGTCATCATGACTTCTTGTCATCATGACTTCATGTCATCATGACTTCTTGTCATCATGACTTCTTGTCATCATGACATCATGACTTCTTGTCATCATGACATCATGACTTCTTGTCATCATGACTTCTTGTCATCATGACTTCTTGTCATCATGTCATCATGACTTCTTATCATCATGACATCATGACTTCTTGTCATCATGACTTCTTGTCATCATGACTTCTTGTCATCATGTCATCATGACTTCTTGTCATCATGACATCATGTCATCATGACTTCTTGTCATCATGTCATCATGACTTCTTGTCATCATGTCATCATGACTTCTTATCATCATGACATCATGACTTCTTGTCATCATGACTTCTTGTCATCATGACTTCTTGTTATCATGACTTCTTGTCATCATGACTTCTTGTCATCATGACTTCTTGTTATCATGACTTCTTGTCATCATGACATCATGTCATCATGACATCATGTCATCATGACATCATGACGTGTGACAAGAATGTCAAGAATTTTGCTTCTACTCGTATCTTTGTATTGACTTTGTATGAACATGTAAATGTGGTTTGTTGTGACCACTCAGGTGATTGACAGGAGGTGATGGACAGACTGATCCTCGAGTCTCAAACATCACCCACCGGTCACCGACCTGGTCGCTTCATTTCCACTTGTGCGTTTTTATTATTGTGATGCATTTTTTTTTTCCACTTCACATCACGGACGAATCAAACTCACCGATTGAAAACGGACTCAGTCGTTCATCCTTCATTTGTCCATTTTAACCACAAGAGACAACAAAAGCCCAGAAATCAATGTCAGTTCAATACCACACACACACACATGCACACACACACACACACACAGTGTTTCTGTCACAATGCAAATTGAACAGATAGATCCAGGTACAGAGGTCTCACTCTGCCTGGTTCTCTGTGGGCTTGTTTCGGTCTCTACGTCATGAATTTTATAACGTTAGCTTAGCGTTAGCGTTTCCTTTGTCTCCTCCCACAACCCACGGTCTAAGGGACACACACACAACACACACACCTGGTAGTGGACATTATGGGATGGCAGAGTGTCGCTCCTCATCTGTTGGACAGTTTATGTCAAAAATATTCATGTTCATTACGTAGATTTACAACTTATGTGAACGTTCGCTAACATTAGCCTTCTAGCTAACTCTGGCCCCGCCCCCCTCCGCCTTCAGGCCTAACTGTCAAAACGTCTGGAACTGCCGTGGTCCTCCGCCACACTAATGGAACTGATCCGTAATCCAAAATGGTGCAGTGGGCGGAGTGAGGCTCAGAGCTAGGGGAGGAGTTAGACGTGAAATATATTTGAGTCCAGAGCAGACACTCTGTCAGGATGTACACACAGGAACACGACACAGGAACACGACACAGGAACACGACACAGGAACACGGAGGGAGCATTGGCGTCTTTATTTTTCATGGTTGTTGCATAGGAAATGCATGACTTTGCTTCCAGTAAATTGAGTCTGCGTGAACACGGAGTCACTAATGGGCTGAGGGGGCGGGGCCAACAGTAACAGAACAGAAGAAGAAGAAAACCGAGTGACGACAGAAGAACCGACGGCGGCGAGTCGGAGGACGCGGGACGTCCGGGCCGACTCGCCGCTTCAGGACAGACGATGGGACAAACGGTGGCACCGGACACAACGTATGGAAACTAGTTAACACTGAACAAACGTTAACACCCAGTCGTCGACCCGGTGAGACGGCGGCAGCAACAAAACGCCGCCCAGTTCCATAAAAGAGTTGTAGAGGCACAAGGTTTAAGTCAGTTCTGGGTGAGGATGGAGGAAGTGAGGAGGAGGATGGTTCCCAAGGTGACCTCGTGATGATGATGTGTGACTCAGACTGCTCCGGGTCGCGACCCCGTCCGCCGACGCCTCGGGACATATACAGATAAAGCTCAACCTCAAGATTGTCGTGGGACCAGAGGACGAGACGAGAAGGCAACAGGAATCTGATGGAGTTGATCGATTATCTGTATCGCCGATCGGCTCGAGGAACAAACTGTTTGGTTTGACAACAAGTTGAACTCTTACAAACATGTTCACTGATTTCACAGAATAATTCATGATCCTGATGAAAACTGTCCTCGTTGTTGGACGTTTGAGTTTCTACTGAGACGTTCTAGTTGAATTATCACTGCAGGGACAGTTCGTCAGTTCTTTGATCCGTCAAGTCATTGAGATGAAAAGCTTCTTCTCACTGATACAAACTGAACATCTTTAGGTTTTTGACTTGATATTTGAATAAATCCAAATAAAATATTTAGAAATTAATCAGGAGAAAAAGAATCTGAAGCTGCTGAAACTCTGCAGCGGAAACATGGAGGAAGGAAACTTTCTGCTCCAGCGACGTCGTCCTTTAACGAAACAACCTGATCATCAACAAAGTTTGTCAAACCAAAGTTTCTCTCCGCGATTTTCACAAGTGAAAAGAAACAGTTAAGTTTCAAAGAGTGGAGCTGCATCGACGGGCTGCGAGTCGAAACACCGAGGAGCCACAGGAGGAGCGAGACGAGTCCATCGACCCCGGCTGAGGGGAGGAGACCTCCATCTCTTTCTCCCCCCGTCTCGTCCTGGAGGAGCGGCGGCTCGTTTGAAGTCCTGCCGGGGGGGGGGGGTGTCCTGAATAGTGCTGAGCGCTGCAGAAAAAAGGCAAGAGGCCATTGATTGAGTCTCCTGCAGGAAACTGTCTGGGGAGGAGGAGGATTCACCCAGAGCCACGCAGAGATCTCTCATCCTGCTGGTCAATGGACGGGGGGGGGGGGGGGGGGGGGGGGGGGGGGGGGGGGGGGGGGGGGGGGGGGGGGGGGGGGTTTGCTGATGGTTAAAGTTTAGCTGGAGATTGTCAGAGTAAAGCCCAGCGAGGCTGCGGCAGGTCGCTGATCGCCCGGGGGGGGGGGGGGGGGGGGGCATCATGGTGATCCATCCATCAGATCTCTGACCGTCAAGTGACACAGCAGAAAACTGTGTTAGAAAGAGGATGAAGGATGGAGGGTGAACGATGAGGATGAAGGATGGAGGATGAACGATGAGGATGAGGGTGAACGATGAGGATGAAGGATGAGGATGAAGGATGGAGGATGAGGCTGAACGATGAGGATGAAGGATGAGGATGAAGGATGGAGGATGAGGATGAACGATGAGGATGAGGCTGAATGATGAGGATGAAGGATGGAGGATGAACGATGAGGATGAAGGATGAGGATGAAGGATGAGGCTGAACGATGAAGGATGAGGCTGAAGGATGGAGGATGAACGATGAGGATGAAGGATGAGGATGAAGGATGAGGCTGAACGATGAAGGATGAGGCTGAAGGATGGAGGATGAAGGATGAAGGATGAAGGATGAAGGATGGAGGATGGAGGATGAAGGGTGAGGATGAGGAGGTGAGACAGTTTGAGGCATACCGGGAGAGAGAGGTCAGAACAAGAAGAGAGAGAGAGAGGAACCAAAACAGAACAGAACAATCTGGTTTTTGTCTTTTTTTTTTTCCTCCTTTGTTGTCTTGGTAACAGCTTTTACTAGGCGATTATGGAAGAGCATGCAGTTTTATATCGTATGATTATTGTACATCAGCTATAATCAGAGGGGCCTGACAGACAGCAAAGGCTACTGGTGTTCAGAAACAGTTACAAACAGGAGCAGTTATTAATATACAGGTTGTCACAGGCACTACATTTGATCTTTTTCAATATAATCATGTAAATATGCTGGTTTGTTTTTATTTTTCGTTTCTTTTTCAGTGTTTTTCGTGTCACTTGTTCCGGTTCCGTTCGACGCTGGGACTGGAGACGGATCGATCGTCCATCCATCGTAGAAGAAGAAGAAGAAGGCAGACGCTGAATCATTATTTTTTCTTTCTCACAAAGTATATACCGAAGTCCAACGTGAGCAGGCGCGTGCACGTGAGCCGGCGCCGCGTGCACATTTGGATGTTTGTTTTTTGAAGTCAGTGCATAGTTTCTCATGCAGATTCCACTGCTTTGCTTTGATTGGCTGTCAGGAAGCAGGATGGCGAGTCGGAGTCGTCGCAGGTTGCAGCTTCGTCACACGTACAGTACGAACTGTACAAACTGTACCTACTGTACATATTGTCGGTCACACGTACTGTATGTACTGTAGCACCATGTGATGGATAAATAAAGTGTCAGAGCAGCGTCAGTGTCACCTGCCTCCTCGTCCAACCAGCTTCCTTCTTCTCTCTACAGTGAAGACGTTGATACTCGAGCTTCCTTCTTCACGTCAGGTCAGTGTAGAGCGAGTCAGCGGCTGGTGGATCAGGTGGACCAGGTGGACCAGGTGGATCAGGTGGACCAGGTGGACCAGGTGGATCAGGTGGATCAGGTGGACCAGGTGGATCAGGTGGACCAGGTGGATCAGGTGGATCAGGTGGACCAGGTGGAACTCAGGTGGATCAGGTGGACCAGGTGGACCAGGTGGACCAGGTGGATCAGGTGGATCAGGTGGATCAGGTGGACCAGGTGGACCAGGTGGATCAGGTGGACCAGGTGGATCAGGTGGATCAGGTGGACCAGGTGGATCTCAGGTGGATCAGGTGGACCAGGTGGACCAGGTGGATCAGGTGGATCAGGTGGATCAGGTGGACCAGGTGGACCAGGTGGACCAGGTGGATCAGGTGGATCTCAGGTGGATCAGGTTGATCTTAGGTGGACTAGGTGGATCAGGTGGATCAGGTGGACCAGGTGGACCAGATGGATCAGGTGGATCTCAGGTGGACCAGGTGGATCAGGTGGATCAGGTGGACCAGGTGGACCAGGTGGATCAGGTGGATCTCAGGTGGACCAGGTGGATCAGGTGGACCAGGTGGACCAGGTGGACCAGGTGGATCAGGTGGATCTCAGGTGGATCAGGTTGATCTTAGGTGGACCAAGTGGACCAGGTGGATCTCAGGTGGACCAGGTGGATCAGGTGGATCTCAGGTGGACTAGGTGGATCAGGTGGATCTCAGGTGGACCAGGTGGATCTCAGATGGATCATGTGGATCTCAGATGGATCATGTGGATCTCAGGTGGATCAGGTGGATCTCAGGTGGATCAGGTGGATCTCAGATGGATCATGTGGATCTCAGATGGATCATGTGGATCTCAGGTGGATCAGGTGGATCTCAGATGGATCATGTGGATCATGTGGATCTCAGGCGTCACTGACGCTCGACTGTTGGTTCAGTGCTGCAGTGATTCACATACTCGGGTCTGGACAGTGATTAAAAATTACCCTGGTTCTACGCCTGAAGAAGAATTCTGCCCCTCGTCACTTCAAAGCCGCTCAAACCTCGATTTGTTTCCGGACCCTGAACAGACGCAGACTCACACATTGGTCTGACGGACGTGAGTCTCAGGTGGATGGTGGGGGAGGGGCGGAGGGGCGGAGGGGGGGATTGTCTCTGCCCAGGAGAATTTGGACAAACGTGAGGACAACAAAGTTGTTCAGAGTTAAAAAGCTCGGCCTTCATTCAACCCTGTTTCCTGAAGGAGCGGCAGAATTCCTCAAAGTCAAAATCTGAAAATCAACTCTTGGCGAAGGGGGGGGGGGGGGGGGGCAGGCTCCAGCTCTCCCTTTCATTTTACTGGTTGAACAGACTTGGATCATCTTTCTAGATTCTGCGGCGCTGCAGGGGTCAGGGGTCAGGGGTCAGGGGTCAGGGGTCTCCCAGCGTCTCATCGCTCTCAGCTGTGTGACGGTGGAGGAGGAGAACATGGTGCCGCCTCCACCGACACCACCCAGAGAACTGAGCCTCTTCACAGCTTTAACATCACCACTTGTTCCCCGTCAGGATCCAGTGCCGGTGGATTCCAGTTGCTGCTCGTTTCTTTAGTTTCTTCTACGTTTGTATCTCAGACCTCAGCAGCACAACAACTCTGCATCGGCTACGAGCAGAAGATTGAACTAACAGACTTTCCTTTAAATTTCACAATTTTCCCCCCCAATTAAATCTCCACTAGAATTTGAAAAGAACTTGGTCCCAGTTTGTGAGCATGTGCAGGTCGACACTGAGTGTCGATATGAACTCATCACAGACCGACACACAGTCCATAATATTCTCTCCTCACGTTCCTCTGACACGACTGATATGATTCACTGTCAAACTTCATCCTCGACCACGGAAACAGAAACATTCATAAATACACTCGTGAAGCATCAGCGCTTTGGGTTCAAGGATGAACTTTGACCTGAAGCAGGAGGTCGACATGGAGGAGAAACTGAGACCTGAGGTCAGGCTGTGTTCGTCACATACAAATGTCTTCATGGCTTTAACGTCACCTGCAGCAAAAAGTGAATATTGATTCATGATGAAGTCAAAGTAATTGTGACTTCGACAAACAGTCGACAGGTGAAACTGGGAAACGAGCAGAAACTCTGGAACTCGTCGGCCGACGATCTGCTGCACGAGCGTGAGGCTGATGAGCAGCAGAGGATGAGGGGGGGGGGGGGGGGATCTCGTGTACCGTGGAGAAAGAAACTGATGGAAAAGAAAAAGAAGCATGTTGCATAATCAAGCTGTTTATTTTCCTGCATGGAATGGTGAACACAAAAAAAGATGCCGAGATGCATTATAATAGTAGGGGCATCGTTTGGCTATGTCATCGTCTCCTGCCTAAGAACTAAAACCTTTAAAATGCATAAAAAACACGCGGTTCTCTCTTTTACCAATGTTTCCTCAGAATTACCTATAGATTTATCTTCATCAACACTGATGCAACATCATAACCTTCAAACATAGAGCAAACTGTAACATCCATTTACAACGGTCTCGTCACCTCGGCCCTGCACGTCTGAGGTACAGGAAGATGCTTCTTCACCATCGAAGAGAAAGAAATGTCCTTAAATACATAGAAAAAGGAGGAAAAAGCAAATGAAGACAAAAAATAAAATAAAATAAAGAAAATATTAGGAAACAGGAAAGTTTTCAACTTTAATCCAGTTTCCAGAAAAACAAACCAAACCAGTTTCTAATAATGTGGCCTCGATACAAACAATCAGAAAAATTCACAACACTAGTTTTCCTCATTTAATCAATGTTACAAAAGTCCTGCATTATAAAATAGGGCAGCTTTTAAAATCAGTGTAATTAATAAAACTATACAACATAGAAACACGTCTCTCGCCTGCGTCCGTCCGTCTCACTCTTCTCTGCGTCTCTTCGCTGCTGTACCAGAACTAAACGTCACACAACACAAGAACAAAACAACACGCTGCCCAAACTATTGCTTTATCAACTTTTTTCTGTTTTTCTTTCTGTAAAAACGGTGCAATTTTGTCGTTTATCTTTTCACTCGCAGCCACAAGTCGCTGATTAGATGCTTGAGGCTGTTTCACAAGGTTTTTTTGACACTTTAAAAAAAATGTCCGTGCAATTTTTTTTTATTCCCTTCGCTCATTTTCAAGCCCTGGAAGCAGTTTTTTTAAAATTACATACTTTTTCGCTATTATTTCATATTTAGTGCAGATAATTGAGGAAGTAATGCCCAACTCATGGCTAAAGGGTCGGCAAGAACAGACACGGAACAAACACAAGAGGAAACGCACAAACCAACGCAAGTGGAACTACTTCACCATCTCAGACGAAGGCGTCGCGTCGGCGTCCGTTAGAAATGTGACAGACGGACTGAACACTTCACGGGTAAACAACGTATTCACTAAAACCTCCTGCCGAGCAGGAAGGGGCGCGGTCAAAAGTCTAGACGTCATCGGAAAATGTTCACAATGAAACTTTGTTTCCTGTGCGATGGAGAAGAAGTTGGACTTGTTTAAGGCTCGTTTGTGTCCAGAGAAATAAAATCTAAAAGTTTCAGGAAAAAGGGACCCGGCCGGGTTCTGTGGCCACCTGGTAGATCATCAGGGAAGGAAGGAAGGAAGGAAGGAAGGAAGGAAGGAAGGACGGAAGGAAGGACGGAAAGACGGAAGGACGGAAGGAAGGACGGAAGGAAGGAAGGAAGGAAGGACGGAAAGACGGAAGGACGGAAGGAAGGACGGAAAGACGGAAGGACGGAAAGACGGAAGGACGGAAGGAAGGACGGAAAGACGGAAGGACGGAAGGAAGGACGGAAGGAAGGAAGGAAGGAAGGAAGGACGGAAGGAAGGAAGGAAGGAAGGAAGGAAGGAAGGAAGGACGGAAGGAAGGAAGGAAGGACGGAAGGAAGGTAGGAAGGAAGGAAGGAAGGAAGGAAGGAAGGAAGGAAGGAAGGAAGGAAGGACGGAAGGAAGGTAGGAAGGAAGGAAGGACGGAAGGAAGGTAGGAAGGAAGGAAGGAAGGAAGGAAGGACGGAAGGAAGGACGGAAGGAAGGAAGGAAGGAACCCCGAGCGCCGGCGGCCCAGCTTGGCTGGAGCGTCGCTGCAGGGCTGTCTAGTCTTCAGACGTCAGACGTCAGTCACGTTAACTTTGGTTGAAAGTAAAGAAAAGAAACAAAGTGAGAAGAAAAGGAGTCTGAGTGAGTGCAGGCAGGTTTTGCATATTTCATGTCCCCGTTGCGTGGGAACAAATAGTAGAAGAGGATGAACAGACTAATCAAACAGGACGTCGGAGGACAGGATGGAGAGGATGGAGGAGGTGAACGGGGTCAACCGGTAGACCAGGTGGAGAGCAGTGATCAGCTGGCGTCACGGCGTGAAGTGAAACGAGCGCCAACGTCTGCACGTGTTTTCAGCAGACGACTTCTCAAAGGTTTCCATCCTCACTGAAATACTAGTTTTCAACACAAATTCATAACTCAAAGGAAATGAGCACCACTCTTATGCAGAGTTCTTTTGAGCTTGAGTAGCAAACAGAAGCTAAACTGTTGCAGCTGTTAGGCAGAGAATTAAGTTTCCAACGAGCTAAACTGAACCGAAACCGTACGCTGCTCATGACGACAGTTAACGAACGTCTTTCAACTGGTTGAATGAATCAACTACACTGTTACAGACTCTGGAACAAACTGAGCCTCAGCTAAACTCAACTCATGTTCTAGCTAACAAAGCCGCGCTGCTAGCTACAGCAGGAAACACACCGCTAAACTGAACTCGACTGTTTAGCTGCTAAACTCAGTAGTTAGCTAACTTGATTCAAAGTGTTGAGCCACTTCTGATAGAGAACTTAGAAACAGTTCTCAGGATTAACAGAGCTAGCAGCTAATCCGGTTTTAGCCACTAAACTGTTAGCTAACTTGAATCAATCACTTTCCAATGATAAACTGGACTTAGCTAACCGGAATCAAACTTTTATAGCGGCCGAAGATAAGTTGTTTGGGACAAAGGAGAATTCCCTTCAACTAATTTACATTCCAAGCTAATTTTAGTGGCTAACTTGTTGTTTTTAACTGCTGCACTTGACCGACAGCTAACAGGCTAACAGGCTAACAGGCCATCCCGCAGACATGGGTGTTCATGTTCACGTGACATGACCTGAGACTCGGGGCTCGTTTCACTACAGTCCGTGTGACGACCTGATTGTAGCTGGTGTAGAAACACCTGAGGCCTCTGAGCGGCGCTGCAGGTGCAGGTGGAGGTGCAGGTGGAAGTGGAGGTGGAGGTGGAGGTGCAGGTGGAAGTGGAGGTGGAGGTGGAGGTGCAGGTGGAAGTGGAGGTGGAGGTGGAGGTGGAAGTGGAGGTGGAGGTGGAAGTGGAGGTGCAGGTGGAAGTGGAGGTGGAGGTGGAGGTGCAGGTGGAAGTGGAGGTGGAGGTGGAGGTGGAAGTGGAGGTGGAGGTGGAAGTGGAGGTGCAGGTGGAAGTGGAGGTGGAGGTGCAGGTGCAGGTGGAGGTGGAAGTGGAGGTGCAGGTGGAAGTGGAGGTGGAGGTGCAGGTGCAGGTGGAGGTGGAAGTGGAGGTGCAGGTGCAGGTACAGGTGGAGGTGGAGGTGGAAGTGGATGTGGATGTGCAGGTGCAGGTGGAGGTGGAGGTGCAGGGGGAGGTGCAGGTGCAGGTGGAGGTGGTGGGGTCAGAACGCTGCGCGGCGTCGACCCAGCGTTCCTCTTTAACGCTCTTCAACGTTAATTCGCTCGTTACCTGCAAATCTCAGGTGTGGAGCGAAGAGACGCGAGTAAGAAACGAAGAAACAAGAGCCCGTCCACGTCGGACCGTCACCTCTCAGGACGGGGCCGGAGCTCAAGGCACATTGATGAGGAACAATTTTCTTTTTTCGTGCATTTGGATTACGTACGGATGCAAGAGGAAGTTGTGGAGGTGTCGATGGAGGAGGAGGAGGGACGGGGGATGAAGAGATGCTGAGAAGCAAAGAGAGCTGGTTGTTGTGAAGAAGAGCGATAGAACCAAAGTAAAAAGACGCTGCTGGCAAGTGCCTGACGTCGGTTCACAACAAAGTGTTGGGATCAATAACTACTTCATCTATGGAAAAATTTGTCACTAACACTAAAACATGCAGATATTTTTTTTGTCCTTTTTTTTTTTGTTTGTAACTTTTTCACATAAATTCACTTTTTGTTCGACGCTGGATGGTCGTAGGTGTTTGTGTGTGTGCGCGTGTGTGTATATATATATTTATATATATAGTATAGGAAAAGGATAAACAAAACTGAAGTTGGATAAAATGGTAAAGTTGCATGTGAAGCGCTCGGACGCCTCGTTGTGGACGAAAGCTTCCAGAGAGTTACCCTCTGCTCCGCCTCTTCATCGCTAAACCACACCCCCTAGTTACACGCTCGTAGGCCCATTGGCCGACTGTAGGAATAAGTGCTTCTGATTGGACGGGGAGCTCTAGGAGACCCAGCCAATCACTGGGCGGCCTCTTCACAGGCGACGCCCGTTTAAGATTATCTCGCCGGAGAAAACACGATTACGTTAACGCTTCGATTCACTCGTCATAGTTTCTCCTCATTTCGCCTCGTGAGAAATTCAAATGTCTTTTTTAGAAAAAGTAAAATAATGTGCTCATTAAAATAAGTTAATCGCTTAGCGTTTTTTTTTCTTCTTTTAAACAAAATGAAACTTAGGAAGAAAGGGTTTTAAAAAATGATTGTTTAAACTTGTGATATTTTTAAAGGGAATCTTGTTCCACGATGTGAACGGCTTCAGACGAACAAACAACAAATCATAAAAGAATAAAAGTGAATACAGCTCCCCTCCAGTTTCTACTTCAACGCTGTGTTGTTGACGTCTTTTGTACCCCGATAGTTTAGAGTCCCAGAGGTGTGAGCGGACTAGGAAGAAAAATATATAGTTATATATATACTTTCCAACAACGAGCTATCTTACAAAGATATTTAACTATCCAACAGCTAGCCAACAAAATTGCACTTTCCTCATGATCAATATTCCACTGGTACAGTTCTGCCTGCGGCGTCTCGGACACCAGAGCTTCTGCTCATCCGCAACCTGCTGCAGCGTCACCACACGGGTGGATGGGGGGGGGGGGGGATGGGGGGGGCTGAAATGAGAAGAACCGATGAGCCATGAAGCCAAAGCCTCTCAGATAAACCAGCGTCTGGTCGCAACACTTCACTTCAACCAACCCCCAACAGCCCCCCCCCCACGTGTAGGTCATGTGATGACTGTGAAAGGGGCGGGGCATCTGTCTGCGCTGCGTTAGCTCAGGTCTTTCCATTAAGCACTGGTCCATATCCATTGAAAGAGCCTTGTCGACGTCCCCCCCCCGACCTAGCACCAGCCAGGGGGCGGGGTCAGGTCAGAAGTGAAGTCTATCACAGGAGGTGCGGTGGGGGTGGGGCTCAGGTGGGGGGGGTATTAGCTGGAGGTATCTCACCCAGGTTACAACTTCCCGCCCCCACAGCCAAAGCTCATCCCGTCCCATCCCAACAACCAGACCGACGCCCAACCACTGGACTCCAATGGGATGGCGGGGGGGGGGGGGGGGGGGGGGGGGGGGGGGCTGGCTGTGGGTGATGGGAGAGTGAGTCGGGAAGCTCTGTGATTCAGTTGAAGGCTCATTCACAGCCTGGTCTGGTTTCTGGGGGGGGGGGGGGTCTGGTACTATATATGGACATGGAAATATGAACCATATGTCTACAGGAACGTCTCTGACATACAGTTTAGTGAGGGGGGTGTTTAACACCAGGGTGGGGGGTGCGCTTGATCCGCTGTAGCCATGCAGATGCTGCTGAGTCTCTATATGGCGCTGGTGGGGGCGGAGTCAGGCGCAGAGGAGGGATGAGGTCGCTGTGGGGGGCGGGGCAAGACAGCAGGCTCTCTGTTGCAGCTGGCGTCGACAGACGGAAGGCGGAGGAGGAGGGGGAGGGGCCTCTGGAGTCCTTATCCCAGGTACCACTGAGGAGAGGGAGGGAGAGAAGAGTTAAACTGTGACACCACACTCAGGTCAGAGGTCAGGTCAGAGGTCAGGTTAATCTACAGAGATGGAGACATTTGATCAGATACTGATCTGAGAAATGAATCACTTCTACAGGAGGGAAATCAATGACCCCACAGGTGAGTCACTGATGGTTCTGATGATATTCATGTTCCCCCGAGGCCAAACGTGAACCTGATCCTGAAGAAGTGTCGGAGTGAGTTTAACGTTCACCTGGGGTCAACAGGGGTCAACAGGGGTCAACAGGGGTCAGCAGGGGTCAACTGGGGTCAACGTTTCCACATCTAGAATCTAAAAGTGTAAATCAGGCAGCACCAAGGTTTCAACCACTTGAAACGTTTTGGGAAAAACGAGTTTGACAGAGTTACTTGTGTTTCCATGAATGTTCCTGCTCCCAGAGGATGAATCACTGAACACTCGGTCAGAATGTAAGAAAAGCGACCTCATGGTGTGGGAGCCCTGCGGCCTGCAGGGGGCACTAACAGCTCTGATGTTCCTGCTGCCGTCAGCCGGGAGTTTATCACACTGTGTGTGTGTGTGTGTGTGTGTGTGTGTGTGTGTGTGTGTGTGTGTGTGTGTGTGTAATCCATCTCTGATAGGCCGGTATCGATCGCAAAGGTGCTTCGTTCACGTTCCATGAATCTCTCCCTGCTCTTCCTCCTCTTCCTCGCTGCCCCGCCGAGTTCAAGTTCATCGCCGCCTTACATCATGTCTGGTTGCCAGGGACGACCAGACGGCCCGGGACGTGACTACCATCACCAAGCCAACCGCATCACCCCCCCATCCCCCACCCACACACACCCCCCTCCCCACTTTTTTTTCTTTACTCTCCTCCCGTCCTGCTCTGCACTTCTTCATACACACATCTACACACACACACACACACACACACACACACACACACAGTTTTTTTTATTTTTTACATGCAATTTAGAAAATGTGTTTTGGAAATAAAATACAAGAAGGTAAATAGTTTCTCTTCCTGTGTGTGTGTGTGTGTGTGTAGCAGAGTTTCTCTGCACTCAGACCTCAGTTGCTCCTGACTCGTTGTAATTCTATTGGTCTGTGTGTGTGTAGATGTGTGTGTGTGTGTGTAGATGTGTGTGTGTGTTTGTATGTGTTTCTGTGTGTGTGTAGATGTGTGTGTCTGTGTGTGTGTGTTTAGATGTGTGTGAGTGTGTAGATGTGTGTGTGTGTGTGTGTGTGTGTGTGTGTTTCTGTGTGTGTGTGTGTGTGTGTGTGTGTGTGTGTGTAGATGTGTGTAGATGTGTGTGTGTGTGTGTGTGTGTGTGTAGATGTGTGTAGATGTGTGTGTGTGTGTAGATGTGTGTAGATGTGTGTGTGTAGATGTGTGTAGATGTGTGTGTGTGTGTGTAGATGTGTGTAGATGTGTGTGTGTGTGTGTGTGTAGATGTGTGTGTGTGTGTGTGTGTGTGTGTAGTAGTGATAGAGGAGAAGACTGGAAGGTTAGTTTTTAATCAATACAACTTGCTGACGCTGGGACTTTTCGACCTCACTCCCTCTCTCCCCCTGTGTCTCTCTGTGTCTCTCGCCCGCTCGCTCGCCAGCTGCACTGCAGCTCCTCCCTCTGTCCTGAGAAGACTCAGAGAAGATGAAACTCACTCACGGGCCAGACAGAGTGTGTGCGTGTGTGAGTCACACAGAGAGATTTTCTTGTTTCTTCAGAAACAGACAAGAGGTTTTCCTCCTGTGATGTTGTTCATCAGGAGTTTGGTTCGTCAGGTTCCTTTCACACCAACGAGCTGATGAGAAGAGTTAAAGAACACA
>NC_061527.1:550000-552500 GCF_022379125.1 Scophthalmus maximus
TGTGTGTGTGCGCGTGTGTGTATAGCCTCTCTCTCTGGCAGCCATCTTAAAGCGTTGGCAACCATTTTGAAGCTTCTGTCTGTTTTCTTTGAGCCGCTGCCATTCGCCACCTTCTGCCAGAACAAAAGAGGCTCAACACCATCACCAGCCAAACACACACACACACTCACACACGCACGCACGCATACACACACTCACACTCACACACACACAGTCACACACACGCACACACACACACACACTCAAACACACACTCACACACACACATTCACACACACGCACACACCCAAAAACCATCCAGGAACCCTCCAGACCCGTTTAATTCTTCAGCCAATCAGTGAGCGTCTATAAACTCTGCCGACCCTTCAGTGACCTCCGCTGGAAACCGGCCAATCAACCGGAGTCTACACATGAACGTGTTTGACCTCTGACCTCTGGCTGGTGATTGAAACAGTTTTTCAAAAGGAGGCGTCGGTATGTGTTTTATATCTTTTATATCTTTTGCTTCAAAGATCCACGTTTCTCCTGTTTCCATGGCGATTGGATTCATTTAACTCCTGTTAACCTTGGACTCAGACTCCGCCCACACTGACACGTTTTAGTTTTACGTAATCGTTTACTAATGATGACGCCCACGTTCTCCTCTCTGATTCGTTCTTATCAGTCACGACTCGACAACCAGCAGTAGCGGCAAAGCATCGCTAAATCACTTCCTGTCAGTGACTGATGAATTCATAATGGACCAATCATCAATCAATCATCGATCAATCAGGGGATGCATCAAAGACACAAGAAACAAAACTTTTAAAATGAAGCAGAATTCATCAGATGTGACAGAAAAAACGTCGACCAATCAGGAGTCAAACTGATGCATCAGTCAACCCGTTGCCGTGACGACCCGGCTGCGAACACAGCACGAGGCCACAGAACTGTCAAACCGCAAAAGGGGAAGAGGTGTCACTCTGACACAAACTGACAGGACTCAATCTGTAGTTTCTGGGATTAAAGAGAGTGAAGAAACTATTATACACTTTGAAATAAATCAACGACTCAGATTCCCAGCATGCCTTGCAGCTCTGTTGCCCTAATTTAACCCTGCTGCGGTCAGCTGGTCCAGGCTCTACAGGTATTTTTAGGTTTTTATAATCTATGAAATAAATTAAAATACATTCAAACAGTGTGTGTGTGGTCAGTGGTTACATCTGTGTTTTTTGGTGGGCGGGATCTGATTGATGAATTGCTGTATTGATCGCAGCTCTGCCTCACTTACCATAATTATGGCTCTCTAATGGACGACACACACACACACACACAGTCAATATCACAAACTGAAGCAGATCAGTTTCCTTGTTGTCATAACAACTCGTTTCTGGTTTCCTTCCTTTCCTTCCTCCCTTACTTTGGTCCTACTTTGCCTCCTTCACTTCTTCATTCCTTCCTTCTGTTTCATCCTCCTTTCCTTTCCTTTAATCCTCCCTCCTCCACCTTGTCCTTCCTCCACCTGTCCTCACTTCTTTCCTGTTCTTTCTGTCCTCCTTTACATGTCTCCTTTCCTTCCATCCTTCATTCCCTCCTCCTTATCTTCCCCACTTCTTTCCTTTCCTCCCTCACGTCCTCCATCTCTTCCCCTTCTCCATCCTCTCTCTCCCGCAGGTCGATCAATACTGATAAATTATTGATTACTGTCAGAGCTGCTGAGTTTGAGGACTCCGATCAGAGCCCACTGTCAAACTGCTGACATCCAATCAGAGCTCAGAACACTGTCCAATCACAGTTCACTCCCAATAAACCAACAAAGAACTTCACTGAGCTCCGGACGGACGAGAGGAGGAGGAGGAGTCCAGGATGATGAAGATCAGGAACTCTCGCTGATTGGCTACCCCCCCCCCCCCCCCCCCCCCCCCCCTCTTTTCTCTCCCTGGCTGAGCAAGAACGGATGTCTAGCTCAGATAATAACACACACACACACACACACACACACTGCAGTGCTTTATCTATAGTGATTTCACCATAATCTGCTATAGACTCTGCTGCCATTAATCACTGTGAGTGTGTGTGTGTGTGTGTGTGTGTGTGTGTGAGAGTGTGTGTTGTGTGTGTGTGTGTGAGTGTGTACATTTTGTCTATCGCTCAACTGTATGAATTACCCAGAATGCAGCAGAGAGAGAGAGGGGGAGGTATTTCTCACACTGGTCCTGTGGTTGTAGAATTTGATCATACAGATTAAAACTTGAATCAATACTTGATATTGAATGATAAAGAGACAATCTGCTCTCATGTGTTTGTTAATAAACAGCTGCTTTATGTTGAATAAGTGAACTTCTTCTTGAACTACTTCGTGAACTTTATACAGTATAAAGTATAAATTACAAAAGTAATTATACATCAGTCTATAACTTTTCAATCAAAAACAATTGATCAGGATTTACTGTCAAAACAGTCGACAGGAGAAGATTCTCCCTCACCCAGTGTGTGTGTGTGTGTGTGTGTGTGTGTGTGT
>NC_061527.1:562500-567500 GCF_022379125.1 Scophthalmus maximus
ACGCTCATCTCAAAAATAATAATCTACAAATTCTGACCTCACCTCCTCCTTCACGGGATTTTCTTTATGACCGTGTCATAAACCAAGTGTGAGCTAAAAACATAAATGAAACAGAACTTGAGCTACTACAGTGTCGGTGACCAGTTGACAGATCGTCGTGACTACAGCGTCGGTGACCAGTTGACAGATCGTCATGACTACAGTGTCGGTGACCAGTTGACAGATCGTCGTGACTACAGCGTCGGTGACCAGTTGACAGATCGTCGTGACTACAGCGTCGGTGACCAGTTGACAGATCGTCGTGACTACAGCGTCGGTGACCAGTTGACAGATCGTCGTGACTACAGCGTCGGTGACCAGTTGACAGATCGTCGTGACTACAGCGTCGGTGACCAGTTGACAGATCGTCGTGACTACAGCGTCGGTGACCAGTTGACAGATCGTCGTGACTACAGCGTCGGTGACCAGTTGACAGATCGTCGTGACTACAGCGTCGGTGACCAGTTGACAGATCGTCGTGACTACAGTGTCGGTGACCAGTTGACAGATCGTCGTGACTACAGCGTCGGTGACCAGTTGACAGATCGTCGTGACTACAGCGTCGGTGACCAGTTGACAGATCGTCGTGACTACAGCGTCGGTGACCAGTTGACAGATCGTCGGGACTACAGCGTCGGTGACCAGTTGACAGATCGTCGGGACTACAGCGTCGGTGACCAGTTGACAGATCGTCGTGACTACAGCGTCGGTGACCAGTTGACAGATCGTCGTGACTACAGCGTCGGTGACCAGTTGACAGATCGTCGGGACTACAGCGTCGGTGACCAGTTGACAGATCGTCGTGACTACAGCGTCGGTGACCAGTTGACAGATCGTCGTGACTACAGCGTCGGTGACCAGTTGACAGATCGTCGGGACTACAGTGTCGGTGACCAGTTGACAGATCGTCGGGACTACAGCGTCGGTGACCAGTTGACAGATCGTCGGGACTACAGCGTCGGTGACCAGTTGACAGATCGTCGTGACTACAGCGTCGGTGACCAGTTGACAGATCGTCGTGACTACAGTGTTGGTGACCAGTTGACAGATCGTCGTGACTACAGTGTTGGTGACCAGTTGACAGATCGTCGTGACTACAGTGTCGGTGACCAGTTGACAGATCGTCGTGACTACAGTGTCGGTGACCAGTTGACAGATCGTCGTGACTACAGCGTTGGTCAGGTGATGTTTGTGTGCAGTGTTCAGACTTGTGAGCTCAGTGTTTGGTCTCCACCTCCTGAAGGTTCAAAACCAGCACTCGTGTTTCTGTCACATTGAAACATTTGATCTGGTTAGTTCTGGTTTCATGTTGCGACATCACGTGAGTCCTGATGTCATCACCTACGTGGGCTGCGGTTCCCTGATACTTGACTCTGATTGGTTTGTAGACGGGCGTGTGCGTCTGACGTCAGCCTTTCCGTCTCCGCTCTGATGAGTTGACTTTTATTGTTTCGCTGCTCATTCTTACACTTGTTTTTCTTCTTCTATGATTCAGCAGTTTGCTGCGTCAACTTCAAGTAACTGGTCCGAAAGTCTGAACCGTCCAAAAAAATACTTTTCACTCTGCTAATGAGCAAAACCGCGGTTCAGTTTGATTCGGACCGAGTCGAACTCTTTTGGTCCATTGGTCTGAAACTGAGGCGTCAGAAGTTCTGAATGAGTCTCCAGCTGCTCCGACTGAATCTTTACAGAACATCTGAGACCGGGCCGGACAGGAAGTGAGCATGAAGACCGAGACCACAGGAGCTCAAAGAGGCTGAAAAGAGTTCAACACTTTGAAAGACGAATCTCGAGTGAATCTGTCGTTTATGGATTAAGATTATTAAATGTGGAGGGAACAGAAGGTTCAGTTTCCTCCGAACGTCTCGACCAGAACCCGGAGCCGCGGCTCGGCTGAGGTCAGACAGCGGAACAACGCTAAGTCGCTCGGCAGGTTAATCCCCCAACTGGGTTCCTGCTTTAAGCTCCGGTTCTCCACATCAGCACTTCGCTTTCCAGGAAGTGACGAGCGAGGCGGGGACGGACTAACGCTCTGACCTTCCGAGAAAAAAAAAAAAATAGATGAGGAATATGTCTCGAGAGGAAAAGTGTCAGCAGACGGGAACGTCACAGAGGCAGGAGGGTCAGACGAGGCTGTGATTGGTTGAAAACAGGTGACGTACTGGACGGGTGCTGAAGGTCAGGGGTCAGAGGTCAGGTGCTCTCTTTGTTTCCAGCTGCAGTTCACTCTTGTTGTTTATGATCTGAAGCTGTTGACATCATCAGAGCGGCGGATCGCTCAGTTTGTCACTGAGTCAGTCACCTCGGACGACCTCAGATCACTATCTCACACACACACACACACACACACACACACACACACACACACACACACACACACACACACACACACACACACACACACACACACACACACACACAACCCGCTGAGTGTGTGTGTGTGTGTGTGTGTGTGTGGGGGGGACACTAGCAGTCACATCTAGCTACCTAGCAGATAACAACTTTTTCCCAAACATATTGATCTGCAAACGAAGGACAAACCGGCTGCCAGCTAACCCCCCCCCCCCACACATTACATCTACCCCTCCTCCCTCTCTTCACTTCCTGTCCGTGATCGCTGCAGAGCACCTCGTGTGTTCACAAGGATGTTATCGATCGGAGCGGAGCGAGGCCTCACTCGCTGCACGACAGGCGGCCTGGGACATGTTGCATCCCACTTTGTGCTCAGCCAATCCTCTGTCCACACTGACACGCACGCACGCACGCACGCACGCACGCACGCACGCACACACACACACACACACACACACACACACACACACACACACACACACACACACACACACACACACACACACACACACACACACACACACACACACACACACACACACACACACAGAGCTGTTAGCTCCATTTGCCGTGCATCCTGGCAGAGCCTCGTCGGCGCTTTAATATCTATCTTAAGAGTTGACAATCTTTTGGGGCAATTAAAGCGATCGATAGAGAGAGAGAGAGAGAGAGAGCGAGCTGCTGCCTCTTATCCCAGTAATAGCTCTCACTAAATAATGAATACAGCGCGCGCACACACACACACACACACACACACACACACACACACACACACACACACACACACACACACACACACACACACACACACACACACACACACACACACACACACACACACACACACAGTATGAGACGCTGCAGCTTCTCACACAAACGCCGACACTTCGCCCTCAGTTTAAAGACAAACACTCTAACGGCCGTAGCTAACGATTATTTTCATTATCAATTCATCTGTGGATTATTTTCTCCATTAATCGATAAATTGTCAGGTTCATAAAAATGGCGATCGTGTCTCCACAAAACTCAAGACGACGTTTTGCCATTCAGTTTCTGTCACAGAGGAGCAAAGAAACCAGAACATATTCATATTTAAGAAGCTGAAATCAGAGAATTTTTACTTTTCTTTTCATAAAAAACATCCTGAACAGATTTATTTAGTAGTTGATTACTAATCAATTATTTAATTAACTGTTGCAGATCTTTTCATACGTTTCATCACGACGGACGTTAATCACCAGAACCAACGAGGAACAACTGAGTCGAAGATGAATAAATATAAAACATCTGGTCTCAGCGTCAGTTTGAATCAGTCTGTTTGCCGAGGCTCATGAGTAATGTAGTATTTACAACCATCCATCAAACTTAAGTCTCAACCGCAGATGGATGACGTAACGGCTCCTCTTAAGGGAAGTCAAATCATCATCATCGCCCCCTGGGGTCTGGCTGCAGTACAGCTCATAAGCCCCGCCCCCTCCATGTTTCTGTCATGTGAGGTCGTCCTTATCACTGATGTTTGTTCACACGTTCATGAGCTGCATGGTTGACAGCTGACACTGACTCATGATTGGTCGAGAGCTCGTGTGTGTGGGCGGGGCCTCGATGCACAGACTCTGACACCACATGACGTCACCAGAACAAGATGGCGGCTCCTGAATCTGAGATGTTTTAGCTTCGTGTTCGAGAGGAAGTTGAGACGCGCCTCATTTCCCCAGTCAGCTGATTGAGTGTGTGTGTGTGTGTGTGTGTGTGTGTGTGTGTGGTCTTTGGCTCAGGACAATCAGTCAATAGTGTCTCATTAACCTGCTCTGCCCTCTGCTTAGTAATAAGGCTGCTGGTGTGCACGCTGCAATCAAACACACACACACACACACACACACACACACACACACACACACACACACACACACACACACACACACACACACACACACACACACACACACACACACACACACACACACACACACACACACACACACACACACACACACACACACCTGCTGGCTGCTGCAGGTGATTGGGTGATGACAGCAGACAGCGAGGTCACTTCCAGCAGCGGAAATGACGATTGGTTGGAAGTCAGGGAGTCGAGAGACACACACACACACACACACGCACACACGCACACACGCACACTCGTACTACACACTACCAGAGATAGTAGGGATAGAGACATGTAGTAATATTATTCAGATTATTCCAGAATAAAACGATCAGTGTCTCCATCAGACTGAGGCAGTGACCGGGGATCAGGTCTGATCACCTGGAGAATCATGAGGTTGAAAAAAGATATATATGTACAGTATATATATTTCATATATACACATAAAGCCCTGAGACACAAACGACAACACGTCCTCGTCACAGACTCTGTGACTGCGGCTCCATGGGAACTAATCTGCTGCTGATCTATTGGATCAGGGGTTTACTCCCGTTCAGCCCGAGGAGCGTCGTCCGAGGTCGGGAGAGAGTTTCTCCCACAACACTGGGAACGTGTCTGCGACTCGACAGAGTGAAGGAGCGAGAACCAAACCCGGGGACCAGGCGTCTGCAAACCTTCGTCCATGTGGTGAATGTTTATCAATGTTTACTCTGCCTGGGATTCT
>NC_061527.1:582500-597500 GCF_022379125.1 Scophthalmus maximus
GGGTGATACGTCAGGAGATACAGCAGCAGCACAGACCCCTCCCCCTCGTGTAGCCCCTCCCCTTCCCGTCTATAAACCATGAACACTGATCCATAAAGCAGCTCGTCCAGTCAGCAGCTCCTCTCCTCTCCTCGTCCGTCGTCCTGCAGCGCAACGTAAATTCTTCATTGTTTATTAGCTGTCACTTCCTAAATAGCACTTGCTGCGTCTGCGACAGACCCCCCCCCCCCCCCCCCCCCGGGGAGGTGTGAAGTTACAGCAGCAGCAGCGACCGACAGCGACCGAGTCGCCGCACATTCAAAACCCTTCAAATCCTGATTCATGCCTCACAAATCCAGGAAATCTGGAAGAATTACTCCCAAAAAACGGAATCATATTCCTGAGATCACGCCCAGAAGATGAATTATCATATATTTAGATTTGATCTCAGTATTCACAGAGATTCAGGGACTCGTCGCTTCAATCCCCACGCGGGCAGAGAGAGAGTGACGCGCGCGGGGAGGAGGTCACGTGACCTGGGGCACGACACTCGTGTCCGGTTGGTCGGACGACTTGTTGAGGCCCAAAACTGACGGGAGGATGTCCAGACGACGACGAGGAGACGAGACGAGAACGAGCGGGCGGGCGAGCGCCGCAGCTGAGAGAGAGAGGGGAGAGGGAGGGCGAGCGAGCCTATAGAAAGAGCATGTCAGTACATTTTAGAGGACACAGTCTTGCCGAGTGTCCGTTTTAGAATTAGAGCGTTTTGACGGTATTAGCTTATAGGCCCCCGCCCCCCCCCCCTTCCCTCTCCCCTTGAAAGCGCACCGTGACCCCGGCGAGTGTAAACCGCGGTGGCGGCGGCGGCGTCCAGATGAATTGCTGTGGCTCCGGAGCAGCGGAGCCATTACGGCTCCGAGCTGCTCTACCTGTGTCGAGTCAGCAGTCCCTCACTCTCCATCCGTCTAATGGACAGCACAGGAATTTAATTAGCAGGAAGCCGCAGAGCGGGTTATGGAGGGAGGGGGGGGGGGGGGGGGGGGGGTGTGTGTGTGTGTGTGTGTGTGTGTGTGTGTGTGTGTCCACAAAGATGTCGACCCCTGCTGCCATCCTTTGGAAACCCCGTCCATCAGCAGGACGATCTATACTCTGATCATCAGTCCTGCTTGTTTGTCCTACACAAAGAGAGGGGGGGGGCTGCCCCCCGCCGACGTAAGGTCGTCAGGGTCACAGCTGAAGTCGTGACCTTTCAACTCTCCGTCAACACGTCCTCCAACCTAAACCACGTGAGGTCACATGACTCATGACTCCGCCCTCTAACTCGGACAGAACCACACTTTGTTGTTGTCACGGTAACAATTAGAAAACAATGCAGTAAAGCAACCAAACATGAAATGACCTCACGAGGAGTTCACTGATACTCGTTTGATTTCA
Source organism: Scophthalmus maximus (assembly GCF_022379125.1). Classification (NCBI taxonomy): domain Eukaryota; kingdom Metazoa; phylum Chordata; class Actinopteri; order Pleuronectiformes; family Scophthalmidae; genus Scophthalmus; species Scophthalmus maximus. Next base: position 583,914 of record NC_061527.1, read on the forward strand.
TCTGGTGTCCTCTCCCCTCACAGTGTCTGTCCTTTGATCCAGTGAAGAGTAAGAACAGTTGAAGAAATGAAATATGAAAGACGTTATGCAGATGAACAGAACCATGGTTCAGTTTGAACAAGTTGTCACTTGTTATTTTGGTTGGGCTCAACTGTGAAGTGTAAATGTTGGGACGTGTCAGCTGATCAGTGGTTCTGATCACAGATCAGCTGATCAGTGGTTCTGATCACAGATCAGCTGATCAGTGGTTCTGATCACAGATCAGCTGACAGGGTGGACCCGACCTGAGTAGGATCACTGAGCACTGAGCTGCTCTTCTCTGGCTCTGAGGACGAGGAACCTCAGAGTTCTGTCCTCAGACTGAGTCACTCTCCTCCTCTCGTGTTCCGGATCAGCTCGGACTTTTCTTCCGTCTCGACCGCAGCAGATGAACAGCGAGAAGGATTCAGCTCCTGCCAGCGTCTTGTGGCTTTGGCACCACGAGCCCCCACAGCAACACCACCACCCCCCCACCAACACCACCACCCCCACAGCAACACCACCACCCCCCCACCAACACCACCACCCCCACAGCAACACCACCACCCCCCCACCAACACCACCACCCCCACAGCAACACCACCACCCCCCCACCAACACCACCACCCCCACAGCAACACCACCACCCCCCCACCAACACCACCACCCCCACAGCAACACCCCCAACACCACCACCCCCCCACCAACACCACCACCCCCACAGCAACACCACCACCCCCCCACCAACACCACCACCCCCACAGCAACACCCCCAACACCACCACCCCCCCACAGCAACACCACCACCCCCACAGCAACACCACCACCCCCCCACCAACACCACCACCCCCCCACAGCAACACCACCACCCCCCCACAGCAACACCACCACCCCCCACCAACACCACCACCCCCACACCAACACCCCCAACACCACCACCCCCCCACCAACACCAGCGCCAACACAGACGCTCACGCCGACCGAGGGGCAGCGCCGGAAAGAAACAGTTCAATAATTCAGTTATCAGCTCCCAAACCTGCACCTCCACTAATCCTTCACTGTCGACACACGCACGCACGCACGCACGCACGCACGCACGCACGCACGCACGCACGCACGCACGCACGCACGCACGCACGCACGCACGCACGCACGCACGCACGCACGCACGCACGCACGCACGCACGCACGCACACACACACACACACACACACACACACACACACACACACACACACACACACACACACACACACACACACACACACACACACACACACACACACACACACACACACACACACACACACACACACACACACACAGAGAGAGAGAAAACAAAAACAAAGAAGCTCCTGGTTCCACAGAATAAGTTCTTTGTGCTTCACCTCCTGGACCGAGGCCAGAGAGTCGGCCCCCAGTCTGAGGGATGCTCGCTCAGCCGCCCCCCCCCCCCCCTCGCTCTCTCTCTCGACCCACAGATCCTCTCTCGTTTCCTTGGTTGTTTTTGTACGTTATCTTCTAAATTCTCCTCCTCCTCCTCCTCCTCCTCCTCCTCCTCCTCCTCCCGTCGACTCATCCTCCCACATCAGGGGGTCGATGGACTTTTTGTTCCGTTTCTTCATCTAAAAAAGCTAAAAAAAAAAAGAAATTCCCAGACGTTCGTGTTCAGATTTAGTTTTTCTTCGACTCCCGGATATGAAAAATAAAAACTGTTTCTCCGAAGATCGGGTGTGAAGGGAGAAGTGGAGGTCCAGGTCTCCTTCTCCTGCCAACTGCTGAATATTCAAACAATCGAACTGAAACTAACGAGCAGCATCTGAAATATTTCTCGTCGTCATCAAGTTCATGTCACGTCAGACATTTTTTTGTGTGCTTTTTACACTAAAAACACAAAAACAAATTGGATTCATTCTGATCTGTCAAATTTTTTGTAAGTTTCTATCAAAGTATCGGACAATTTTTTTTTTCAAAATATCCCCCCATAATTATTAGTAAAATATCTAAAAGACATAATAAAAGAAACTCAGTAAAATATCCCCAAAAATATTAGTAAGGAGTCCCAAATACCAGAAGAATATTCATACATTTTCAGTAAAATTTCCAAAAATGATTAGTGAAATTTCAGAAACATCAGTAAAGTGTTCCACCTCTGCGTTTGTGTCTCCGAAGCTCTGAACATCGCAGCAGCCATTTTGGTTCCGAGCGAACAGTGAGCTAACGGCGACGGGTTCAGAACCGACTCCGCTCGGACCCGGTTCTTCTTCTTCTCTTTCTTCTTCTCGCCCTCGTGTATTTCTCAGCAGCCATACGGCGTCTTGGAGTTTCTCTGCTTCCACCATCTGTGGAGAGTTTCCCTGCAGACGCTCGCAGCTGTCCCGGTTCATGTCGACGTCAGATTCACACACACAATGGGAGAGTGTGTGTGTGTGTGTGTGTGTGTGTGTGTGAGAGAAACAGAGGGTTTATGGGAGTTTTTTGGCACAGATCTCTCTCTAAGCCTTTCAAGACACACACACACACACACACACACACACACACACACACACACACACACACACACACACACACACACACACACACACACACACACACACACACACACACACACACACACACACACACACACACACACACACACACACACACACACTTGCTCACAGAGGATCTAAAGGAGCAGGTTCATGTGCGGAGGTTAAAGGTCACGACACAGATCAGACAAACATCAGAACCAGAAGCTTCTTCACATTTTTTTTTCCAGAGGAAAATGTTTCAGTGACATTCAGTCAAAGTCCAAACAAACTCCTACGTTTCCCATGATTCAGTGCAAACCACGAGCAGTCGCTGGAAACTGTGAAGACTGGTGCAGTGACCTTTGACCCTTCAGAAGGCCCATTCCGTAAAAAACGCTCCGGTTATTAAACATTACTGAAACTTTAAATCGTGTGTAAAATTTGTGATTATGCTTCTTTCAGGCGTAAAGACAGTCGGAAATCAGACGTTTCATTTTTTTTCCTCACTGCAAACAACAAACACTGAACAGGAGCCAGACGCCATTTTGTTGGCACGGCTTCGCGACAGGCGGAGTCTGGACTCTGCCGACGGGGGCTCGGGTGAGGGGGGGGGGGTCTCTGTTGCTAAGGACCTGGGGGTGTGGGGGTCGTCCTTAGCAACAGAGACAGTTATTCTCAGCAGCTGGCAGAGCAGCTACATTCCTGCAGGATGAGCTCCACAAGAAGACAGGGAGGACGACCTTTAGGGGGCGGGGGGGGGGACGGACGCTGGAGGACGAAAGAAGAAGAAGAGAAAGTGAGGAAAGAGGTGAAAGTGTTTTAAACGTGTAAAAGGAAATAAAAGTATCAAGTTAAAGTACAAGAAGCTTCAAACTCACTCCTCACTTCCTGTCTGACGTGTTGAAGTCCAGTCGGATCAGAACCAGGACAGACGTTCTAACACTGGAGGCACAACATGTGACACACTGCCGCTTCCATCAGTTTGTGTGTGACTCTCAGTGCTGGAAGAAGTGTGTGTGTGTGTGTGTGTGTGTGTGTGTAGTCGGTGGTGGGTCGGGGGTGTTCCCGTGGTTACAGTGTGTACTTCAGGAACCACAGCAGAGTCTGTGGTTTCACGCTGCGTTTGTCTTAAACAGGCTCCACATGAGGAGTGGTGAAGAGGAGGAAGAGGAGGAAGAGGAGGAAGACGATCACAAGACTGTCGCTCGTCACCTCGTGTTGACCTTTGACCCCACAACATCAACACTAAACACAAACACTTTACTCCACCTGAGCGAAAAGAATCTGAACGTCTTTCAAACTTCAGCCTCTGAAGCTGAAGATGTTGGAGAGAAGTGTGTGTGTGTGTGTGTGTGTGTGTGTGTGTGTGTGTGGAGCAGACTGAGGAGACAAAGCTTTAAATCTCTTTAAGAGCTCATGACGACGACGACGACAACTCTCTCACACACACACACACACACACACACACACACACACACACACACACACACACACACACACACACACACACACACACACACACACACACACACACACACACACACACACACACACACACACACACACACACACACACACACACACACGCCGACACACACACGCCGACACACAGATATCCTCCGATTGTGTCACCGCTCCGACCAATCACAGAGCTCCTGTACTGGACTGGACCGGAGATAAAAAGATCCTGGGCTCTGACACAACCAAAAATATCTCAGGTGATGTTTTAAGATCTTAAGTTTTTAAATAAACAAGAAACTAAAGAAAGTGTCTGAACTTTACCTTCATATGAGTTCGTTATATGAGTTAAACTCTTCTTACTTCTTATTATAACCTCAAAAGTTGATTTTTGTGGGAAACTTATCTTCACACTTTTCACCTCCAGACGTGTTTTAATTTGAGTTCTGTTGGAGTCGGGAATCAAACCCACCAGGAGGCGAACACGTGAGTGGAGTGCCGCCCACGTCCACTTCTGCCTGATCATCGTGTCTTGTAAATTGCGTCTCTGGCGTCGACGGGAAGACTTTTATGATTCCATTTCTCTGATTACGTCTAAGATGAATATGATCTGGACTCGTCCGCAATAAATGTTCACGTCTTTAATTCAGACTGCGACGATTCTAAATCACACACGTCAGGAGTCGACCTCCGGCCACCTCCTGTTCCCGACACACACACACACACACACACACACACACACACACACACACACACGCCTGTGTGTGTGTGTGTGTGTGGCTGCTAATGAGGAGGGGATGTGTGTGTTTATCCTAGAGGTTAAACTGCCTGATGATAGGGGTCACAACCACGACGCGGTGACCTCTGACCTTCCAGCACGCGTTGAGCGTTCCTGTGATAGTGACACACGCCGCCGCCGCTTTGAGCCAGCTCGTAAATCACTGAGGGGGGGGTGTGACCTTTGACCTCCCCCAAACACTTGTTCCTGAGGAACACACACACACACACCAGACACTCAGAGCTGAAGCACAGATGTATGAATGGAGGGTTGGCTGCCTCTGTGTGTTCGTGTGTGTTTGTGTGTGTGTGTGTGTGTGTGTGTGTGTGTTCGTGTGTGTGTGTGTGTGTGTGTGTGTTCGTGTGTGTGTGTGTGTGTGTGTGTGTGTGTTGTAGAGATAAAATAAAAAGGCTGGTTCTGTTGGCGCAGCTGACGTCTCTCGTGGTGAGAGTCCAGTAGAAGTTCTGAGTGCATCTGAAACAAGACGACCAGGAGGAGAACAGAACCCGTCCACTCTGAACCGGACCTGACGCAGCTTCACACGTGACACCAGCAGGTTTTCAGCTGCTGAACGTCCGACGGGATTGAATTAGAAATGTTTGGTGGTTGGCTGGTGGTTTCTACGGGCAACACTGCTGCTCTTTACCCCCCCGCCCCCCCACCACCATGAGTCAGTGGTATGGGGATGAATTTAATTAGGGGGCCCGGGCCGCCCCTGTCAGACCCCGCCTCCGGCCCTGAGGTCAGCTCTGCCTTCACCAGGGCTTTTAATCAACACCGCAGCTCCAGAGGAGCTCGGCCGCCTTAAATAAGAGGCAGGACGAAACCTGATCCTGGGGGGGACACGAGGGGGACACGAGGGGGCGGGGTCTCCCTCGCACCTCATTCAGGACAGACGACTTCCTGCCAAGTGTCCGTCAGGAGGAGGCTTCACGCTGCAGCTCTTGGAGGCAAAAGATTGAGTTTTATAAATTAAAAGTTTCTTCTGTCGTCACCGTGAGTCGTCGCCTCCGTGTGTGTGTGTGTGTGTGTGTGTGTGTGTGTGTGTGTGTGTTTATTCAAACCCCTCGCAGCGGACTGAAGGCTCAGTGTGAAGCGGCTCGCAGCTGATCGTCCGGGGGAGAATGGCAGCAGTCTCCTCCGGCCTCTGCCACAGGAAACGATTGTAATTAAGCTTCAGGGTCGCGGATCTTTCCAGAACATTTGACTCAGTGAGTCTGTTCGACGGATCACGGCTGAAACCTTTTTACCACCCGGAGGAAGAAAACCTCTCGCTGTTGGATTCTATGTTTTGGTTCCGTCTGAAGACCGAGTCCATAGAAGCGTGAAGAACCAGAACCAGACGTGATGAGAACCGCCACTAACGCACCTGGAGCAGAAGCGTGGAAATAATCTGATTGACTTGAGAAAATACTTTTGTTTTTGGATAAAAGTGAACTTGAGGATTCGACTCCGTTTCAGTTTCAGTCGTTTATGAAAATCAACCTTCAGATAATTTCACCTGCTCAGATGGAAACTCTCCTTTTCCAAGAAAAACTCCAGACAAACAAACGACTCAGGAATATTCCAACCACACGAATCATCGGACCATCAGGCTGAAACCAGGAGACGTGACCGAGCCAATCACAACGCAGATAATTCTCTCGGTACAGACGACGAGCCAGAGCAGCGACGCTTCTTCTCCTCAGATCCTGCTCTGCTGACGAGACGGCGTCTGTGTGCAGCTGATAACACGAGTCGAGAGGCTTCGGCCTCACGACGACGCGACGACGAGTCGGGAAACGGGAAGACGAAGAACTGACACCAGAAGCTTTTTTAAAAAAAACTCCTCATCTCATATCGTGAAACAAGCAGCAGATGGTTTTTGTTTCTTCTTCACAGTGAAATGATTCACGAGAATTTAGCTCTCAACAGGCTCCGCCCTCGAGTGACCTGATGGATTCAACGTCCCGACACAAATACATCAGGAAGAAACAAATGTGTCACCGTGGCGACGTCTCATCGTACCACATGTGATCACCAGACGACATTCATACACAACAATAATTATTCTCTTGTAACATTTTAAAAGATTTTCAAGCAAAAAAACAGAACCCTGCAGCAATGTGACGTGTACACACACACACACACACACACACACACACACACACACACACACACACACACACACACACACACACACACACACACACACACACACACACACACACACACACACACACACACACACACACACTGCACGCCACAGAGAGTGTGTCGGTATGTTTGAGCTCGTGTGTTGGTGTCACATCGTGTCGTCATGTGGAACAGTAGAGCCGAGATGGACGAAGACAAACCAGCAGCGCAGCATCACGTCTCACACACACACACACACACTCACACACTCACCTGTGTGGACGAAGTAGGCCAGGTAGAGGTCCAGCTCCTTCACGGACACTCCGATGTGGTGCGGCTGCACACACAGGCTGGGGTTGGAGCACTGCGGCGACTTGACCAGACGCTCGCCGTCCGTGCTCTCCAGCGGAATCCCCTTGAATAAAATCACCATGACCAGGTCGAGCCTCCACACCTTGTCCGCCTGGCGCAGGCAGTCGATGCGCCTCATCTTGCCCTTCTGGTCGGGGTTGGACAGCACGCAGCACGGCGCCTTCTTGCCCGTCACCGTCAGCACAAAGTCCTCCCGGAACTCGGGCCGGATGTCCTTGCGCAGCTTGGCCAGCAGGCGGGACGCCCACTTCTGCTTGACCTCGGGCTTCTCGCCCAGCAGCTCGTCCTTCACGGCGCGCTCCTCCTCCTTGGACATGCGCTTCTCGTGCTTCTTGAAGTACTTCCTCTTGCGCGCCTGCAGGTTGAACCACGTGTAGGCGAAGGCCCGCACGTGGGGCAGCAGGGCCTCGATGAAAGGATGGAACTCATCCTGTGAGGGGACAAGAGGAGAGAGGCGGGGGTCAGAGGGCGAAGGTCACAGGTCACTGGACTCGTCAGAGTCTCACATCATCCTTCTTCTCGCCCTGGGCTCACTGGTGTCGGAGAGGTCAAAGGTGAACATGCCCTGAGGATCGATTCAACCGGACCCTACGGGTCAGTATCTGGACATCAGGTTTCAGGTATTTTAAATTTGTTTTTCGATAAAGAGAAGGAGGCGAGAAAAGAGGGAAGGAAATAAACGGGAATACAGAAGAAAGGAAGGAAGGAAAAAAGAAGCAAAACAAGAAAGAAGAAGGAGGGAAAAGTCAGACAGAAGGAAAATGGGATGGAATTCTGAGACAAAGAAGAAGATTGAACGTCAGCAGAGCTTCACCTCCTCCTCCTTCTCATCCTCCTCATCCTCCTTCTCCCCTACTTCCTCCTCCTCCTCCTCCTCCTCCCCCACCTCCTCATCCTCCTCATCCTCATCCTCCTCCTCCCCCACCTCCTCATCCTCCTCTTCCTCTTCCTCCTCCTCCTCCTCCCCCACCTCCTCATCCTCATCCTCTTCCTCCCCCACCTCCTCATCCTCCTCTTCCTCCTCCTCCTCCCCCACCTCCTCATCCTCCTCTTAATAAACTCACTGAGATCAGACTGACTCTCTCAGTGAAGTGGAACATGGAGAAAGAGATTCAACCAAATGTTTCTGCAGTGGACGAAAATAAAATTAAAAAACCACAGCGGCAAAAATAACAACACATTTTTTTCAAACTTGTTTTGATGGTTTTGGGAGTTTTGGTCTGTAATTTTTCTGTTTGTCCAGAAACAAAAACAGTTTCATCAGAAAAGCAAGGAAGAAATGCAGACGGACAGAAAACGTCTTCATGGAACATTTCTGATGTGGATACAAACTCCTCAGAGGGCAACTGAAGGCCCCGCCCCCCCATCCCCTCACAGGGCAACTGAAGGCCCCGCCCCCCCATCCCCTCACAGGGCAACTGAAGGCCCCGCCCCCCCCATCCCCTCAGAGGGCAACTGAAGGCCCCGCCCCCTCAGAGGGCAACTGAAGCCCCCCCCCCCCCCCCCCCCCCCCATCCCCTCAGAGGGCAACTGAAGGCCCCGCCCCCCCCATCCCCTCAGAGGGCAACTGAAGGCCCCGCCCCCTCAGAGGGCAACTGAAGCCCCCCCCCCCCCCCCCCCCCCATCCCCTCAGAGGGCAACTGAAGCCCCCCCCCCATCCCCTCAGAGGGCAACTGAAGGCCCCGCCCCCCCCCCCCATCCCCTCACAGGGCAACTGAAGCCCCCCCCCCCATCCCCTCAGAGGGCAACTGAAGCCCCCCCCCCATCCCCTCAGAGGGCAACTGAAGCCCCCCCCCCCATCCCCTCAGAGGGCAACTGAAGGCCCCGCCCCCCCTCGTCTCCTCCTGAGCCACGTATTGAAAAAAAAAGCTTGACTATTCATAGATCAAAGAGCCGCTCACACATCTTGATACGTGCAAATGCCTCCGACTGGGGTGACACACACACACACACACACACACACACACACACACACACACACACACACACACACACACACACACACACACACACACACACACACACACACACACACACACACACACACACACACACACACACACACACACACACACACACACACACACACACACACACACACACACACACAGATCCTTCCAACACGTCGACGGACGACAAACAGACTGAAACGGTCATTTGATATTTTTTCTGACTCGTCGTTAGAACAACTATATTTTGTTCGTTAAAGTGGAAAACAAACAGACAGTTTTTTTTTGCAGTGTACTGAAATCTGAATTTCTGCTGCTTCAATAATCCTAAAAGTAAAAAAACATTAAATGTTATCAAATCTCTTTGTCAAAGAAATGTCATTGAGGTTTGATATTTTACAGTTTAAAAAATAGACTTTATTATATAATAACAAATATATTGAACTAAACAAGAGAACAAACATGAACGTTCATCTTTTCTGTAAAAATAAAAATCTTAAATCAGCAATTCTTCCGACTAACGGATGAATCTGTCGGACTCTTTTTTTCCAATCTGCAGATGGTGAATTGATATTTTCCGTTGGTCGTCGTGGTCGTGTGGTTCTCTGAGCTCGTCGCGTCCTGCTGAAGACGTACAACCTTTTTTTAAACGGTGCATTTGTCCGGGACTATTTTCGGCGGCAGATTAATCCAGATTAGAGGATTGAATCTAAACGTTCAGACTTTAAACTCTGAGGAAGAAGATAAATGATAATAACAAACATGAGGTTTGTTTCAGAATCTTCTGGGTTCAACTTGAGGTTTGAGGTTGAATTAGTTGTTTTAAATAGAGAATAAAACGCAGGAAGTTGAGGATCAGTTTGTTGTGTGTGTTTTCTCCAGCTGGTGTCGGAGCTCGGGGCGCTGAGGAGGAAACTGAGCGTTGGAGCGGCAGCTGCCTCAGAACATTGTTCTGCTCCCGTCGAGGCTCAATGCAGCACATTGTCTCTTCTTGGAGTCGCTCCAGCGATCGCGTTCGTCTCCGAGAGAAAAGCGCCTGCAGCCGCTCTGCAGCCGACCTGCAGCCGCCAAACGCTGCTGCTGCTGCGCTCGCCAGCGAGACGTGTTTCTGTGTGTGAGTCCTCGGGTGGTTATTAGGACGCACACACACACACACACACACACACACACACACACACACACACACACACACACATTCCACAGTGGATCTGCAGCTCGCCGGCTGGATGTTGGTTGGAGCCACATACCAACATTCCTCACGGCCCAGTGCTAGTTTCAGCTTCCTGACCCGCTCACGCCGTCCCGCCGCCGCTCTTTCACACTCTCGTCTGTCGGCCGCAAACAAAATCCCACTTAACAAGTCACTTGTTCTCACATTCAGCCTGAAGAACCCCTCGCCCTCTGCCAGCGGGGCCAGATAATCCCTCTTGTTCTCGGCTTCCCCCTCGACGGAGGAATGTTTTCTGGGACCAAAATAATCCTGCTCCTGCACCTGTGTCGAGAAGAACGACCGATCGGAGCCGATTCATAAAGGAAACCAGACATTATGTCAAACTCTCAGTCTTTGTGGACGTGTTCTGCTGCTTCGTGGTTTATGAAGAAGAACTAAATAAAAGTGTAATCTTGTTCAGAGAAACAAAGACAGCCGACGAGGACTGGGACCAGACGGTCGTCACACGTCCTCTCTCCACGACCATCGGACAATCTCTGATTTATGGAATCAAAGACGAGGCCTCGAAAAAACTTTGATAGAGCTGATTGTCACGGGACCGACGTGAAGAACCAGGAACTCTGAACTGGATCATAATCAATATTTCAAATCAACTTGTTCCAGGAGAAACTGGAGCCGGAAATAAAAAAAATCACAAAATTCATCTCAACAAAAGAGGATTTTTTTTTCAGCGTCGACTCGACTGTCGGAGAAAATCTGAGAACTTTCTCCTGGTTCAGGAATCTTTATTCAGTCAGTGAGTCGCTGACTGAAGCATCCGACTGTTCAAGTCCGGAGCTGCTGTGTGTGTGTGTGTGTGTGTGTGTGTCAGGACCACCACACCAGGTGACTATCGTCTCGTCACTGACGAGGGTTTAGTGTTTTGGAGGCTGAATAATAAAAGGTGGTGAGGCGGTTTTCTTTCTTTCTCTCTCTTGGCGTTTGTGAACCTGCGAGCATCGGCGACTCGCTCGGCACCTCGGTACAACAACACCACCCTGGATCACAGTCACTTAGAGGAGCAATAATGGTAATCCTCCATGTCTCCCCCCTCCGTCACACCCACGGACACACGGCGAGGGAATTAACAGACGCGCTCGGGCTCAGACGGCTTCGACGTTAACGGACGAGGAGGATGAGGAGGGGGAGGAGGAGGAGGAGGAAGAGGAGGAGGGGGAGGAAGAGGAGGGGGAAGAGGAAGAGGAGGAGGAGGAAGAGGAGGAGGAAGAGGAAGAGGAGGACGAGGACGAGGAGGAGGAAGAGGAGGAGGTGGACGAGGAAGAGGAGGAAGAGGAGGAGGAAGAGGAGGAAGAGGAGGAGGAGGAAGAAGAGGAAGAGGAGGAAGAGGAAGAGGAGGAGGAGGAGGAAGAGGATGAGGAGGAGGAGGAGGAAGAGGATGAGGAGGAGGAGGAGGAGGAAGAGGAAGAGGATGAGGAGGAGGAAGAGGAGGAAGAGGAGGAAGAGGAGGAGGAGGAGGAAGAGGATGAGGAGGAGGAAGAGGATGAGGACGGGGAGGAGGAGGAGGAGGGGGAGGAAGAGGAGGGGGAAGAGGAAGAGGAGGAGGAGGAAGAGGAAGAGGGGGACGAGGATGAGGACGAGGAAGAGGAAGAGGAGGAGGAGGAGGAGGAGGAAGAGGAGGAGGGGGAGGAAGAGGAGGGGGAAGAGGAAGAGGAGGACGAGGACGAGGAGGAGGAAGAGGAGGAGGTGGACGAGGAAGAGGAGGAAGAGGAGGGGGAGGAGGAGGAGGAGGAAGAGGAGGAGGAGGAGGAAGAGGAGGAGGGGGAGGAAGAGGAGGGGGAAGAGGAAGAGGAGGAGGAGGAGGAAGAGGAGGAGGGGGAGGAAGAGGAGGAAGAGGACGAGGAGGACGAGGAAGAGGAAGAGGAGGAGGAGGAGGAAGAGGAGGAAGAGGAGGAGGAGGAAGAGGAGGGAGGAGGAGGAGGAGGAGGAGGAGGAGGAGGAAGAGGAGGAGGAAGAGGAAGAGGAGGACGAGGACGAGGACGAGGAAGAGGAGGAGGTGGACGAGGAAGAGGAGGAAGAGGAAGAGGAAGAGGAGGAAGAGGATGAGGAGGAGGAGGAGGAGGAGGAGGAGGAGGAAGAGGAGGAAGAGGAAGAGGAGGAAGAGGAGGACAACAGCGGCCTCGACACCAAACACACTGAGGACGACGATGATTCAAACTACATTGAGACGTTCGAGGATTCAACCACGGATCTGAGACGCTGCATCACGGCCGGAGCAGGTGTTTGTGAGGGGCCACGGGGGGTCGGAGGCCCCTGGACCCCCCCCCGACAACTCACCCAACCACGAATCAATAAAGAATCTAAACTTTAGAAATGAATGAGGTCAAAACGTTTGGGACGAGGATCACCAGAACTGGACGTCTCTCGGTTCACAGATCACAATCACGATTTATATTAATACGAAAACAGACGGATCAAAATATGCCGAGCTCAGCAGGTTGAACCACTGAGTCGCACTGTTCCCACGTGGGCACCTGTCTCTCCTCTTCTCTTCATTTCTACATTTACACATTTCTCTAAAGACTCCGTCACAATGTTCAGATCCACTCACTCAAAAACTGCTTTTCTTTAAAATCAATAAAAACACAAAGGACAACAGAAGAAACAACAAACATCTGGTTTACTCACAAAAACACAAACTCTGGTCGTGATGCCACAAAATTCATCACTTGGTCAAATCGCAAAGTTCGTCTCTAAAGCATCTTTATCAAAAAGATTACAAACAGGCGCCCCCTCGTGGCCGTGGGGGGAAAAGCACTCAACGCTCGACTTCAGCGGCTGCTACGAAAACTTAATGTTTCAGATTCCGTTGATTTTAATTTTATATCGGAAATTTCGAGTGTGTGATCAGCTGTTTCATTCTGCCTGATATTCATTTAAATTAAATAATAATCATTGAATTTTTATCTTTTAATGCCAAATAAAACAAAGAGTCCAGACGAGGATCAACTGGATCACAGACGAGCAGCTGGAACAGAAACACACACCTCCGTGTTTTCAATGGTGGAATAAATACATATCAGGAATAAGGTAAAAGAAAAAGATGAAACGTGTTTGTGCTGCAGATCTTGTGAGGATTTGTGAAGCGACGCGGTCGGTGATTATTGGTTCATGCCCAATAATCTGATTAAATGTTAAAGCTCCTGTTCGTTCCTG
>NC_061527.1:602500-632500 GCF_022379125.1 Scophthalmus maximus
TAAACATGAGAAAGTTCCGCAGAGTCTCGGACTGATCCAGAGGGAAAGTTCTGGTGGAGACGAACCACGGAGCTTCTCCCTGCGGACTCGGCTCGGCCACGGACTCTCCAAAAGTGGCAAAAGTCTGTCGCCTCTCATGTGATTGTTTTCCTCCGCAGCTCCTCCTCCTCCTCTTCCTGTCCCGCTGGATCCACATGACCCGGTTCAGCACGGCGGGTGAGCCTGCTGCGCGCTCCCTCGGCACCTGCTGATCCACGGCCCCGCTGCACGTGGAGTTGTGGTGATGACAGACTGAGGGAGGGTGAAGCTCTGAGGCCGCCGGGGACGACGCACCTGAACGGGGCCCTGGAGGCAGCACACGTCACTCACGCCGTGTGAAGGACGGTTCACACGGGTCAGTCAAAAGTTCTGATGCAAGAAGTAAAACTCTACACGTCACGTGACCAGTCACCTTCTCCAGTCAAGTGGTGGAAACAGGAAGTAGATTGTCTCCGCTGCGGCCGGTTGGGAGGGAGAGCGATGGTGAAACGTCGTGACTGATGAGGACCAATCAGAGAAGAGATGAGGTGGACCAGCATCATCGTAGAAACAAGACGCGCGTTGTAAAACTACAACGTGTTTGATTGGACGTTCACTGGGTTCAACCAGCTTGTGGTGGCGAGCTCAGCGACGCCTCGTGTCCCGGATGGAAGAACAAAAGAGCCGGTCGGAGTCCTGCGGACGTGGAGCTGCAGTTCCACCACGAGGACGGTGAGTCCGACGTGTTGGTCATCGTCAGACTGGATCCTCGCCTCTTTTAGACTTCATGTAAATTCAGTTCAGCTCGTGATGAAGAAGAAAAAACCACGAGCAGATGATTTTAAAATAAAAACAAAGTGTAATTATTCTCGCGGTGTTCCAGTAAACTGAACGAGTCGGGAGTTCGTCCTGTTTGTTCCTAAATAAATCGACTTCCTTCTTCTTCTGCAGCTCGTCTCTCGTCTCTCGTCCTCGGCTGCAGGCGGCGCCGAGTCGTCCGAGGTTAATGAACAGAAGCTTTTATGTTAATAAAAGAACGAGGCGGCGGCGTGATTTAACAAGACAATCTGCAGATTTACTTCTCTCTCACGTCGCGGCGGCGGCACGTTATTAGTTTGCCTAAACAAACGTCTCTCCGCCGCGAAGGTCGAGACAAAGAGGTAAATTAGATTAACGCAATTAATTTTTTTTTCCTGTGTCGATATGATCACTAATCTGAGTGTGTGATCGTGGAGGATGTTCACACAGCAGACGAGTCTCATCAACGCAGCATCAACACGTGAAGATCGAGACCAAACTGCGGATTCATCTGAAGACGACCAACCGGTTCAGGTCAAAGGTTCACACTCATTTGGACGCGACGGAGATCAAAACCTAAATGAAGGATGCGGTCGAATTGTCAAATCTGTTGAAGAAGTTTCCTAAATCCTGAAGTGACCTGTTGGTGTTTCCTCAGCACCACGAGGATGTGCAGATGCTCTCAGTGCTGAGGGAAGGAGCTTCAAGGCTTCCTTTTGTCAAACCTCAGGAATCAGGAGATCATGTTGCACTGTGACATCACTCCTGTAATATTTAATATAATAATCTGTATAATGATCCACTTCACTGATGTTTCTCAAACCAACTCAGGCAGAAAAACAGCCGCAGGCGCCATCTAGAGGAGACGGTGTGGAACTACAGGGGACAGGCAGTGACATCAGAGTGACAGTGACCAGAGTCCAGCAGATGAATTATTAATAATCTTTGTGTGAACGTGAGACGCTCAGAAAAGTGGGGACATTTTAACAGTGAAGACTTTTTGTCAAACTGCTGATTGGTCGTCGTTTCTCTAACTTGGTTTAAAAAAAAAGTCAGAATTGAGTTTATGTCAAGGTCAAAGGTTAAGAGATTTGCCCGGTGCCCTCTGCCCCTTACGAGTGTTTCATGGAATATGTATGAATGAAATGTGATTTGTTTTGCTGCCGTCATAAAGATATTAAAGTTTTTATTCCTCAGATTCAGTCACTGAACACCTGAACTACAGTTTCTGCTGAAACAAACTCCCATGATGCATCACAAACCAAAGTGTCCACATCCGACACTTAACAACCAATCAGACGTGAGCAGAGATCAGCCAACAGCACCGGGCCTGAAACCAAGTCTGCATCAAGCTCGCACCACCAGAGAGAGAGAGGGGGGGGGAGAGAGGGGGGGGGGAGGGGGGGAGAGAGAGAGAGAGGGGGGGAGGGAGGGAGAGAGAGAGAGAGAGAGGGGGGGGGGAGAGAGAGAGAGAGAGAGAGAGAGGGGGGGGGAGAGAGAGAGAGAGAGAGGGGGGGGGGCAGGAAACCAAGAGCGAAGGAAGAGTTTTAAAAAAAGGGAAGAGTGAGAGATATGAGGGAGGAGGAGGATTAAAAAAAGAACGAAAGAAGGAGAAGGATGTGGATGGAAACAGAAAAGGGAAGAAGAGAACAAAGAAGGAAAAGATAATCGATAAACTGTTAAAATACAGACGACTGGGACGCGCGGTTGTTTCCTGGGAAGACTATGAAATATGTTCACATCTATTCAATAAGTTTTGAAGATGAACAAGGTTCTGCAGCAGCTTCCTGTCAGAAGGAAACAGGAAGCAACTCAGGATTATTGTCTCATGGATTCATCTGTCGATTGTTTCCTCCATTAATCGGAATGTTGAGAAATGTCCATCGTGTTGGTCAAACCTTCAGTTCACTGTCACAGACGAGCAGAGAAACCAGAACATGTTCACATGGAAGAAGAGGAAATCACTTGAATCCATTCATTGATCATCAAACTAGTTGCCGATTCATGTAGTAGTGGATTACTGATGGATTCATGGATTCACTCGACGTGTGAGAGGCTGCGACATTAAAATAAAGAGAATTAGAAACAAACGGGTAGTTTGACTTGTCGTTTCTCTGTGGCTCTGGAACAGAAACTTTAAGAGCAAATCACAGTCTGACGGATCCGTCAGCCGACACACAGACGCAGAAGCAGCTGATCTGTGAACGACTTCCTCCTGAAGCCAGAGTGAAACCTGCAGATTCTCCTGAACAAACACTTCAACTGGACCAGGTGAGAAAATAAGAACTCTTATCGACGCATCAACAGCAGCTTCACACTCACATCACGTCACTGACGAGCGTCTTCTGCCCGACGACTGGAAATCTCTCAGATAATAAACTCATCTCATCTTCTCCTCACTCGGTGTGTGTGTGTGTGTGTGTGTGTGTGTGTGTGTGTGTGTGTGTGTGCAACAGAAGAAGAGGAGGATGAAACAGGAAGGCAGTTGTGTGGTGAGAGGGAGGCAGGAGGAACAGATGGCCTGGCAGAGCATGGGGAGAGGCCGGAACCCCCCCCCCCACCCCCTGACCGACTTCCATTGATGAGCCAGTGTGTGTGTGTGTGTGTGTGTGTGTGTGTGTGTGTGTGTGTGTTGGACACATATGCCATCACAGTATTCAGGACGTCTTCAGGTTCACGGAGACGACTGCAGCTGGTCCAGTGTTTGTGGACGCAGATAAAATAAAGAGGATGATTAATTTCACCGCTTCTTCAAAATGAAACGTGAAGCACGGAGGCGAAGGAGACGCACGAGGACGACGTCCTGCACCTGCTCCCACATCCGAGGGTTCTTCCTTCAGCATCCACCACGTGACACCACCTCGTGGGCGGAGCTTGTAGGAGCAAGGGTCAACCCAGGACGTAGAGTTGGGGGGGCGTGGCCTGACAGAACACCTGTGACCAGGGGTGAGAGAGACACGTCTGTCTCGCTAACTATTTAAAAAAAAAAAATACAAAGTTCAGTTTCTCAATCAATGTATTTAGCAGATTTTTAATTTATGTTATGACACTAAAAAACACAAAAACAATTTTTAATTCCAGGCTTTGCAGCCCCCCGCGTGCTACGCCCGTGCCTGCGACCATGCACCGATTGGACGGTACCAGCTGCCAATCACACTGTAGCCACGCCCCCACCACATCCGGAGCTTTATGGGCTATATGACTGTAAATTAAATGTATAAAATGAACATCGTGTTGAAGAAGACTTGAAACTAGAGATTGAACCACAAACTGCCGCCCTCTGCTGGTCAGGACACAGAACACAGGCTTCACCTTCACTGTTATTCATGAGACAAAGTCATGTGAACATTGTCAAAACATCGACTACAGGAGGTTGAAACTGGATAATTTCACAAACCTCCGATTACCTTTGTTGCCACTTTCACTGTTAAATTGTAATTCATGGATCTTTATGAACAAAAAAAAAAAAGATAACGTGAAAAACAAACAAATCACAAGTTTTAAAGCAGAATCTCTAAAACCAAAAGAGTAAAATGTGACTGATACAAGAGACGGATTCAGATTTCTGTCTGATGGTTAGAAACCGAAGACAGAACGTCGTCACGTCGTTTACGAGGCGACACTGAGGATTTTAAAAACCTCTCACGCTCTGCGATGGTCACGTGATCCAACTGATGATTCAGTTGATCGAAGCGACAGATGAACATGTGGAGGACGACCCGGACTTTGACCCCGGACAGGAAACGAGAGTGGAGAGAAACCACGTGAAGGTGTTCTGACGGAGGACGAGAACCAACAACAGACAGATATATGAAAATATGAAACCCCCCTCACCGCCCCTGAGAGAGAGAATCTAACTCTGTCAGTTTATGGATCCAGTCGAAGAAAAAAGTTTCACATTATATCAGCTAACGAAAATATCTGGTAAGTGCTGAAGGGAAAGCAGCAAGGGGTCAGAGGTCAACCTCACATTCTACTTCATCTCCACACACACACACACACACACACACACACAGTGTTAATGCCTCCGCAGCAAATCGCCCACGCACACACCAGGTTTCACCAGGACCAACCTGACGGCACCCCAAAAAAACCTCTGCTGTCTTTGAGCAGGAGGAGGAGGAGGAGGAAGAGGGAGTAGGGAGGAGGAGGAGGAGGAGGGAGGAGTAGGGAGGAAGAGGAAGGAGTAGGGAGGAGGAAGAGGGAGGAGGAAGAAGGAGTAGGGAGGAGGAAAGAGTAGGGGGAGGAAGAGGAGGAGGAGGAAGAAGGAGTAGGGAGGAGGAGGAGGAGGAGGGAGGAGTAGGGAGGAAGAGGAAGGAGTAGGGAGGAGGAAGAGGGAGGAGGAAGAAGGAGTAGGGAGGAGGAAAGAGTAGGGGGAGGAAGAGGAGGAGGAGGAAGAAGGAGTAGGGAGGAGGAGGAGGAGGAGGAAGGAGTAGGGAGGAGGAAGAAGAAGGAGTAGGGAGGAGGAGGAGGAGGAGGAAGGAGTGGGGGGAGGAAGAAGGAGTAGGGAGGAGGAGGAAGAAGGGGTAGGGAGTAGGGAGGAGGGAGGAGGAGGAGGAGGGAGGAAGAAGGAGTAGGGACGAGGAGGAGGAGGAGGAGGAAGGAGGGAGGAGTAGTGAGGAGGAGGAGGAGGAGGAAGGAGTAGGGGGAGGAGGAAGAAGTGGTAGGGAGGAGGAGGAGGAGGAGGAAGGAGTGGGGGGAGGAAGAAGGAGTAGGGAGGAGGAGGAAGAAGGAGTAGGGAGGAGGAGGAGGAGGAGGAAGGAGTGGGGGGAGGAAGAAGGAGTAGGGAGGAGGAGGAAGAAGGGGTAGGGAGGAGGAGGAGGAGGAGGAAGGAGTGGGGGGAGGAAGAAGGAGTAGGGAGGAGGAGGAAGAAGGAGTAGGGAGGAGGAGGAGGAGGAGGAAGGAGTGGGGGGAGGAAGAAGGAGTAGGGAGGAGGAGGAAGAAGGGGTAGGGAGTAGGGAGGAGGGAGGAGGAGGAGGAGGGAGGAAGAAGGAGTAGGGACGAGGAGGAGGAGGAGGAGGAAGGAGGGAGGAGTAGTGAGGAGGAGGAGGAGGAGGAAGGAGTAGGGGGAGGAGGAAGAAGTGGTAGGGAGTAGGGAGGAGGAGGGAGGAGGAAGAAGAAGGAGTAGGGAGGAGGGAGGAGGAGGAAGAGGAGGTAGGAACCTGCAGGCGGAGATGATGGGGGAATATGTCCCCCCCCCCCTAAAAGAAAGAAGAAAAAAGCACAGCCCCCCGTCTCGTCTCTGCCTGACAACCAGTCAGTCACAACATCACAGTTCAGATTCTGTGAAGATAATTTATGATTCTTGTATGTTGATTGTGTTTGGTTTTGTTGGTCTAGAGCCGGACCTCAGAACCTCAGACCGTCACGATCCAGTTCACACTGAAGATATTATTATTATTATTATTAATAATAATAATAATAATAATAATAATAATAATAATAATAATCTAGATGAAAACTGGACTGATTTTGTGAGCGTGAGAGATTTGATCCTAATCAAATAAAATCTGGATCCATCAGATTTATCTGTACTTTCATCAGGAGACTGAACTTCTGATCTCGACCGAGACTCGTTATAGTTTTTATTTATTGTTTCAGATTTGATTTAAACTTCTGGTTGCCATCAGTAAATCCGATTTTGATAACATAATATTTCTCAAATTGAGGAACTTAAAACATAAATCATTGTTTTAAGTGTCAGAGTAGAATTTATTCATTAAATTCTTTCAGGTCGAATCAAAAACTTCATTTATTTCTGTGAAAAACTTCATTTATTTCTGTGATGTGGATTTTATATATTATTATCATATATATATATATATTTACAGACATCATCATTATCAGCGCCTATGTTTTACCGATCTGAAATCTTTTATTGTACAGAATAAAACGAAGCAGAAAAAAAGTGCATGTATGTTTTATGTAAAAATTAATTATTTTTATTTTCTTAAGTCAAGTTTCTATATATCGGCAGGTGTATCGGTCGGACTCAAGTCGTGATGAACCTTTTCGTGGTTCAGGGCAGTTTCTAAAACTCTCTGTTGAAACGATTTCAACCTGAAACATGAATGATTCATAACGCTGACTGCAGAACCAAGTCAATTATCTGACGAAGACAACAACGAGATCACATTAAAAAAAATTACACACACACACACACACACACACACACACACACACACACACACACACACACACACACACACACACACACACACACACACACACACACACACACACACACACACACACACACACACACACACACACACACACACACACACACACACACACACACAGATGTGCAGCCCCCCCAAAACAATACGAAAACAAAAGAGGAGACCTGCCAGCTGTTCCATAAAAACAGGGTGTCTACACACACAGCTGGGCGCGCGCACACACACACACACACACTCTGGCAGGTGTGAGGCAGGATGGAAACCAATGGGATCGGTGCATTAATTACAGTGAGGAGATGATTGATGTCACAGAACAGCTGGTTACTTATTGGACGGACTAAGCAGCCAATCAGAACGCTGAACAAAAAAAGAAATACAGATTTAAATTTAGAGATAATAAAGAAAAAAAAGTATTCAAATATTGCTTTTATTTTATATGACGGCAACAAGACGCAGGAGAAACAGTTTGAAAGTCTCAGTTCGAAAATCTCCAATTTATCAAAAACTATAATTATTAATGCTTAATTAATAATTTATCCTGCAACTTCGGGGACCTCGAGGGGCCGTTCACTGAGACTCCAGGGGCCCGACGGTCACATGTAAAAAAACAAAAAAAAACTGTAAAAACTAAAACCATTTTTTAATGTGATTTATGAGGAAGAGTTTGAATTAATAAAACCAGGTGAGAGGAACATGTTTCTTGCATCACTGTGCAGTCGAGTGTCTGATCTCACCAGATTCATATCTCTGTTAATAAAGTTACATAAAATAAATCATTTTAACGTGGTAATTACAAACACTTCATGTGAACAGGCTTAAAACTGAATTAACCATGAAATTTCATCACAAACAGGTTTTCTGAAATTGTATGTTTAAATGTGCAAATGATGCATTAATTTATCAAATTCATGAAATTTGCAGACATAAGCAGAACAGAAACCTGATCACTGGATCAAACCACGTTCAAACTTCAACATGTTGGAGGCGGAGATGATGGGGGAATATGTCCCCCCCCCCCTAAAAGAAAGAAGAAAAAAGCACAGCCCCCCGTCTCGTCTCTGCCTGACAACCAGTCAGTCACAACATCACAGTTCAGATTCTGTGAAGATAATTTATGATTCTTGTATGTTGATTGTGTTTGGTTTTGTTGGTCTAGAGCCGGACCTCAGAACCTCAGACCGTCACGATCCAGTTCACACTGAAGATATTATTATTATTATTATTAATAATAATAATAATAATAATAATAATAATAATAATAATAATCTAGATGAAAACTGGACTGATTTTGTGAGCGTGAGAGATTTGATCCTAATCAAATAAAATCTGGATCCATCAGATTTATCTGTACTTTCATCAGGAGACTGAACTTCTGATCTCGACCGAGACTCGTTATAGTTTTTATTTATTGTTTCAGATTTGATTTAAACTTCTGGTTGCCATCAGTAAATCCGATTTTGATAACATAATATTTCTCAAATTGAGGAACTTAAAACATAAATCATTGTTTTAAGTGTCAGAGTAGAATTTATTCATTAAATTCTTTCAGGTCGAATCAAAAACTTCATTTATTTCTGTGAAAAACTTCATTTATTTCTGTGATGTGGATTTTATATATTATTATCATATATATATATATATTTACAGACATCATCATTATCAGCGCCTATGTTTTACCGATCTGAAATCTTTTATTGTACAGAATAAAACGAAGCAGAAAAAAAGTGCATGTATGTTTTATGTAAAAATTAATTATTTTTATTTTCTTAAGTCAAGTTTCTATATATCGGCAGGTGTATCGGTCGGACTCAAGTCGTGATGAACCTTTTCGTGGTTCAGGGCAGTTTCTAAAACTCTCTGTTGAAACGATTTCAACCTGAAACATGAATGATTCATAACGCTGACTGCAGAACCAAGTCAATTATCTGACGAAGACAACAACGAGATCACATTAAAAAAAATTACACACACACACACACACACACACACACACACACACACACACACACACACACACACACACACACACACACACACACACACACACACACACACACACACACACACACACACACACACACACACACACACACACACACACAGATGTGCAGCCCCCCCAAAACAATACGAAAACAAAAGAGGAGACCTGCCAGCTGTTCCATAAAAACAGGGTGTCTACACACACAGCTGGGCGCGCGCACACACACACACACACACTCTGGCAGGTGTGAGGCAGGATGGAAACCAATGGGATCGGTGCATTAATTACAGTGAGGAGATGATTGATGTCACAGAACAGCTGGTTACTTATTGGACGGACTAAGCAGCCAATCAGAACGCTGAACAAAAAAAGAAATACAGATTTAAATTTAGAGATAATAAAGAAAAAAAAGTATTCAAATATTGCTTTTATTTTATATGACGGCAACAAGACGCAGGAGAAACAGTTTGAAAGTCTCAGTTCGAAAATCTCCAATTTATCAAAAACTATAATTATTAATGCTTAATTAATAATTTATCCTGCAACTTCGGGGACCTCGAGGGGCCGTTCACTGAGACTCCAGGGGCCCGACGGTCACATGTAAAAAAACAAAAAAAAACTGTAAAAACTAAAACCATTTTTTAATGTGATTTATGAGGAAGAGTTTGAATTAATAAAACCAGGTGAGAGGAACATGTTTCTTGCATCACTGTGCAGTCGAGTGTCTGATCTCACCAGATTCATATCTCTGTTAATAAAGTTACATAAAATAAATCATTTTAACGTGGTAATTACAAACACTTCATGTGAACAGGCTTAAAACTGAATTAACCATGAAATTTCATCACAAACAGGTTTTCTGAAATTGTATGTTTAAATGTGCAAATGATGCATTAATTTATCAAATTCATGAAATTTGCAGACATAAGCAGAACAGAAACCTGATCACTGGATCAAACCACGTTCAAACTTCAACATGTTGGAGGCTTTTACAGAAGACTTCATATTTAATAATTACAATAATAATTAATATTAGTTTTTTCATATCGGGTATTTAATTTTTAAATTAAACTGTTTCTCCATTTAGATTATTTTCATCCTTGTTATTTTATGATGAAACTTTTTATTTCCTTCCTGATCTGAAACTCAGATTAAATTCAGATTATCAGATGATAAATTATTTGGTCACTGGAAGACGTCGACGACGACAGTTTGGTTTTTAAAAATCGTGACTCGGAAGCGTCTGTTAGTTTCAGGCCTCCGCTGCCGCCATCATCTTGTTCGTCGTCTCTTCTTCTCTAATGCGTCTTTAATTGAACGACTGGTCTCACGCTGCAGATCTGTCTCTCTCTCCTGATAGGAGGGAGGAGGGAGTGTGGGGGGGCTCCTCCGAGCAGCAGTGGGCCTTTTGTGGCCCTCTGCAGCAGTCGGGAGGCCGGGCCCCGTCTCCTGCGGTGTGACTAACGTGGGCCGACAGCGCCAAGGCGGCTGATTGCCAGGGAGCGGCTCGGCTCAGGGCTGCCTTTTGTAGACCGCCGCCCCGCTATCTTCCCACAACATGTGCTGCCGCCAGGGGCCCGAGCTGAGGGCCCTTTAATGTCTTCATCTACAGAGGCCTCGCAGCGTTTAGAGGTGTGTGTGTGTGGGGGGGGGGGGGGGGGGGGGGGGGGGGGGGGACTCAACAATCATAACTATCAAAAACTGCCTTAATTCTATAACTCAAAACAAATGCTGAGATATTAAATGACTATAAAAACAGAAAGAATCATTGAAGAGCCGAGAGGACAGAGGCCCAGTGTCTGTTCACGAGCTCATGTCGCCCTCTGCTGGTGGTTCCACGGGAACTACAACACATGGACTGCAGGAGCAGCACAGTGACATCAGAGCACCGGGTCGCACGGAGGAGGGTCACACAGGGGTCACACAGGGGTCACACAGGGGTCACACAAGGGTCACGCAGCCCTCCCTGTCCAGAGTTCTCTTTCAGAAAGAAAAGACGAGACGTGTTCAAAGTACAAATGTCTGATGACGTCAATAGTCAAACTAATACAAATTTAAAAAAGACTTGTAGCAGGTTTAAATGATTTGTCAGGTTAAAGGTCACCTCTTCAGCCCAGTGGCTGTGACTATGTATCATAAAGTAATATTACAGTATTTATCCTAAAGTAATACTACAGTATGTAGTATAAAGTAATATTACAGTATTTTCTATAAAGTAATATTACAGTTTGTATCATTAGGTAATATTACAGTTTATATCATTAGGTAATATTACAGTATGTAGTATAAAACAATATTAGTATTTTCTATGAAGTAATATTACAGTATGTATCATAACGTAATATTACAGTATGTAGTATAAAGTGATAGTGAAAGTTTTAATGTGCACACTCATTCTGAAAAATTGCTGCAGCAAACATGTAAAAATGTCTTGAATTGATAAATGTTAGCAGTTGAAGTTGGATGATGCCCTGAACAGGTTTTAAGTGGACTGACGAGGGGTCAGGGGTCAGGGGACCCTGTCACCTCTTAGGGCCAATAACTGTGTTTAAATCTGAGAGCTCAGTTAAACAACAACTGACCACAGAGAGAAATAAAACAGCTTCAAGCGACACAACCCTCACTGAGTGTGTGTGTGTGTGTGTGTGTGTGTGTGTGTGTGTGTGTGACCTGAGTGTGAAGGAGAGTAATGAACACGGCGGGGGCGACAGCAGGGAGCGAGGACGGTGAAGGATGCTGCAGGAGGAAGTGGGACGTGGGGACGCCATCACTCACCGGCCCCCATCATCCACCCCCCCACACACACACACACACCTAACACTCACCCCTCCCTCCCCCCATGTGGAGGAAGATTGATCTAGGTCTGTGGATGACGCATGTACCTGCAGGCTCACCTGGGCACACGTCCAAACATGTTTGTCACAAAATCTGGATCAGTCTGTTCACACCTGTCACATCGTTTCAACTGTTCTCATCCAAACACATCCACCTTAACAACTTCCCTCACCTCCTCTCACCTCCTCAGACCACCTTAACAACTTCCCTCACCTCCTCAGACCACCTTAACAACTTCCCTCACCTCCTCAGACCACCTTAACAACTTCCCTCACCTCCTCAGACCACCTTAACAACTTCCCTCACCTCCTCAGACCACCTTAACAACTTCCCTCACCTCCTCTCACCTCCTCAGACCACCTTAACAACTTCCCTCACCTCCTCAGACCACCTTAACAACTTCCCTCACCTCCTCTCACCTCCTCAGACCACCTTAACAACTTCCCTCACCTCCTCTCACCTCCTCAGACCACCTTAACAACTTCCCTCACCTCCTCAGACCACCTTAACAACTTCCCTCACCTCCTCTCACCTCCTCAGACCACCTTAACAACTTCCCTCACCTCCTCAGACCACCTTAACAACTTCCCTCACCTCCTCTCACCTCCTCAGACCACCTTAACAACTTCCCTCACCTCCTCTCACCTCCTCAGACCACCTTAACAACTTCCCTCACCTCCTCAGACCACCTTAACAACTTCCCTCACCTCCTCTCACCTCCTCAGACCACCTTAACAACTTCCCTCACCTCCTCTCACCTCCTCAGACCACCTTAACAACTTCCCTCACCTCCTCAGACCACCTTAACAACTTCCCTCACCTCCTCTCACCTCCTCAGACCACCTTAACAACTTCCCTCACCTCCTCAGACCACCTTAACAACTTCCCTCACCTCCTCAGACCACCTTAACAACTTCCCTCACCTCCTCTCACCTCCTCAGACCACCTTAACAACTTCCCTCACCTCCTCAGACCACCTTAACAACTTCCCTCACCTCCTCTCACCTCCTCAGATCACCTTAACAACTTCCCTCACCTCCTCAGACCACCTTAACAACTTCCCTCACCTCCTCAGACCACCTTAACAACTTCCCTCACCTCCTCAGACCACCTTAACAACTTCCCTCACCTCCTCAGACCACCTTAACAACTTCCTACATCTCCTCAGACCGCCTTAACAACTTCCTACATCTCCTCAGACCGCCTTAACAACTTCCCACATCTCCTCAGACCGCCTTAAAAACTTCCTTCACCCCCCCATACCACCTTTACTCATGACCCCCCCCCCCCGTCTCCTTTCCTCCGTCCTTCTACCTTCCTCACCCTCCACCTCTGTCCTCTCCCCCTCTCCTCTCAGTAAATGGATGTGCCCTCCTGAGCGAGCGGGTCAGCGCTTATTTCCGCAGAACTTAATGAGAAACACATGTCGTTCTCTCTCTGGGCAGCGCCTCCTCCTCCTCCGGGCCCTGCCTGGCCGGACGAGGAGGCCTGGAGGGAGGAGGAGGAGGAAGATGGAGCAGTGGGATAACTCCCCAGGAGAGGGGGGAATTTCTAATGCTCCCTTAAAACACACACACACACACACACACACACACACACACACACACACACACACACACACACACACACACACACACACACACACACACACACACACACACACACACACACACACACACACACACACACACACACACACACACACACACACACACACACTAGATTACAAACAAGTCAACGCAAAGACTCAAGAAGGCGTGAACACGAAATTCACCTCAATAGCTTCACTCGCTCGAGTTCAGATATTTGAAAACGAGTACATCCTCCATACGTCACTGTCGTCAGACATCCTGACCATTAATCACAAACAGAGGAGAAAACTAAAAGGATAAAGGATCAAGTAGACCAGAGACTGGGCCGACGGTCAGAGTCCAATAGAACTGAGCGTTAACTAACCCCCTCTCATCACAGAGTCGAGAGGGACGATTCAAGAAGAGCAGAATCTGCATCTGAAGCATTGAGATGATCTTTTACTACGATGTTTACCATATAAGAACAAGTGTGTGTGTGTGTGTGTGTGTGTGTGTCCAGCTGCAGACACACTGAGGATCCTGGGAATAGATGCATCATAAATATTCATATTAGAGCCTGTGGTTGAAACAGCTGCCAGAGAGAGAAACAGGCTGCTGGGAGACGATCGATCGCCCCCCACACACACACACACACACACACACACACACACACACACACACACACACACACACACACACACACACACACACACACACACACACACACACACACACACACACACACACACACACACACACACACACACACACCTGGCTGCAGCAGGTGGAGGGAATCTGTCTGTTTGTCTGCTTCAGGCTACCAGTGGAGACGCACAACAACAAGGCAGCTCCGTCGCTCCGTCGGCAACAAGAGGCGGCGTCGACGCGACGAGGTCGACCTGCCGCCATCACACCAGAACAATGACTGACACGCGCAGTGATAACGACGATGCTGACGACATCTGGACTTGTGTATTTTGATGAATCAGCAGCCGAAGGTTCGTCGTATAAAACTCCAACATTTTAATCCCCTTTATTGTGACTGTCTGATGGAACATGGATCTGGACAAAGGGGGCGGAGCCAGGAATGTTTGAGCCCCTGTGTAATTTTTGTAATTTTCTGGCGCCATCTGGTGGTAGAGTTGCAAACTGCAACCAACTGAGCGAACGACAGGGGACACTTTATGGTGTCGCACCACTGATTCCATTTCCTGTTTCCGTCAGCGTCTGAAAATTCAACGTGAACGCGACTTGTTCTGGACGTTTAGTTCAACAACGTATTCAACAGGACGTAGAAACATGGAGACTCACACGGAGGTCGCTCCACCTCATGAACTATATTTAACTCATATGAACACAGAGTTATGGACAATATGTTCAGTTTCTGTGAGTAAGTTCTTCTGAATATTACCCCCTGTAGCTTTAACTTTGTGAGACAAAAGGTTTGTTCACTGATTTCACATGAGAATAACTCATGAAAACACATTTACTGACTGATTCTATGATGATTTGGTGATTGATTGATTTGAAGGCCAGTTGTTGTTGTTGGAACTTGAGTAAAAAACAAAGACAAACATCTTCAGGAGTTAGAAAACTCTATGGATCCTGAATCTGCTGCAACGTCGTCTCGCGACTAACAGTTTCAAAGCAAAAGCTAAAATGTAAATGACGTGGGAACTTTCACGTCCACTCGATCTCTAATCCGAAAATCAAGAAGTCGTGCAAAGGTGGACAGAGAAAAGATATCATTTTCATAAAAGGAGCATACAGAATATGTCTTTTTCCCATGGTTCCCTGACTGAAGTGAGGTTTCGTCTCTTAAGAGTCAGATGTCGTTTCCTGTTGGGGGAATATTCTCCTGCGGCCCCGAAGGCAGTTTCCAAAACTCTGGTCTTCAGGGTTAAATCAAGTTCCCTTCAAACTTTTCCCCTAAATATTACAATCATCCCGCCGGCTCGTCCGTCGCCGGGAGGGGGGAGCGACCAATCTGAGGATCGGTCGTCCAGATGTTTCAGCGACAAGCAACAACTGTCGGGTCCTCGAGAGAGTCGGCCCTCCGACGCCACTCAGCTGTCTGTGAATCACGCACCAACACAAACCTCGGATCTTTGAAACATTTACTCCTCAGAACCTTTTATGATCATGTGTTTTTAGATCTGTTCTCTTTCAGGTTTAAAATCACATTCATCACATCTGACTGTCAAAGTTACCTTGTGATGTAAAATGTGTTCTGAAAGCAACAGTACTGAACAGTTCGGTCCACATGAGGTTTTCCCTGAGCTCTCAACCAGAGGTGGAACTCAAACCACTGTGATAGGTTGAAAGACCAAGAAGAAGCTAGTAAGTAGTAAGAACTGAAATACAATCTGAACAACCCGATCTGATATCCAGACCTGCACGAGGGTTCATCAACAAGTGATCCTGTTGGTTTCATCACCAGAACCATTGATTATGATTCAGATTCATCGACTGATCGATGACCCAACGGCGACATATTCAAATGTCTTGTTCAACCAAAACTTTAAAAAAATAACAGGCTTCACATATTTTCTTTTTTTTGAACGATGATCACGAATTTGATTTTCTCCACTTCTGTCTGATCGATCTGACTAGAGCTGCAACAGTTAATCGATTCAACAATTAGTAATCCAATACCAAATTAATCACCAACTATTATGATAATCGATGAATCGGTTCAAGTAGTTTTTATGAAAAAAAAGTCAAGATCCTCTGATTTCATCTTCTTACATGTGAATATGCTCTGGTTTCTCTGCTCCTCTGTGACAGTGGACGAAACAAAACCTCATCTTAAGGAAACATGATCGATAAAACTAAAGAAGCTATTTTATGAACCAAACATAAAATGTCTAAAATATTGGACAGATTAATCGATAATGAAATGAATGGTTAGTAGCAGCCCTTGACCTTCAAGACCTAGATGTCGGAGCTGAGTGGGAGCTTTGCTCCAGGACGACGACCTGAGAATGGGGTCTTCATGACCTTTGACCCAGCGTCTCGAGTGTGAAAAAGGAAAAGATGAAGATCTGTTTATTTCTTCTCTTCTGTAGGTGGAAACGTTTTCTTCCCCGTGGCCCAGTTATCTGTGCAACATGAGCCAAATGTGTTTGGGGGAAACTCGTGTGTGTGTGTGTGTGTGTGTGTGTGTGTGTGTGTGTGTGTGTGTGTGTGTATGTGTGTGTGTGTGTGTGTCATGGCGGCGATGCGGAGCGGGGAACAGATGGGCTAAATTAATTAGCCCGTGTGTGTTTAAGTAGAAAGGTATTTATTTGCGTGAGTGGCCAACGGCTGGAATTAAACGCAGGAGGAGGAAAGAGGGACAGGGGAGTAACTTCCTCTTTAGCAAAATCTGGAGGACGAGCGACGTTTTCACGAGCTCGCAGCGATCGGGTTGCAACGCAGAGTGGTTTCAGGGAATTATAAATAAATCAGAGTGGAGCAGGCGATCTGGACGGAGGAGCAGAGCTCTTTGTTTACCGCCGACTCTGGAGACCTGAAACGGACCCTCCGAATAAATAAATACCACCGCTACAGGAAGTTCAGCCGCTTGCCCTCAGGCCCAGTTTAGTTTTATTAGCTACAGTCCTGCAGAGATACCAAACAATGAGCCCCCTCCTCCTCCTCCTCCTGCTCGACTCGGAGGCTTCAACAGCGTCTGCTCAGAAAACTCACGTCACGAAATGATATAAAAAGATAAAGGACGGAGATGATGAAGTGAAACCAGTTTTTTTGTGATCTTCCTTGTGATCGTCACATACAGGAAAAAAGTGGTTAAAGTGGTGGATGAAGTTTTTATTGCTACGTGGCTAACATTAGCAATATCATTACCAATCTATCAGAAACGTTCAGTATCAAAAATATAATTTTTTTGCTACTTGTGAAGCTAGCATGCTAACAAGCTAGCCCCGGAGCAGCAGGCCCGTCTCAAAGCTTTGTGACCTGTCGGCTCTGAAGAAGAAGAACTGCTCACACCTGTGACAATCTCCTTCTCTTGTACACGTGACCATGAGCGTCCGTCACCTGCTACCAGCAGGAGAAAAATACATCTTGAAGGTCTGACAAATGTCGCTTTGGGGTCCCCACCTCATCAAACATTAGCAAATCAGATTTATAAATATGTTAAAGCCCCGTGTGTCAATTTTGTTATTGTCTGGCGGCATCTGGTGGTAAAGTCTCAAACCGCAACCAACTGAGAAACCGACAGTGGACACTTTATAATAATAATAATAATAATAATAATTTAGATGGCGCTGATTCCATTTCCTGTTTCCTTCAGTGTCGGAAAATTCAACGTGAACGTGACGTATTCTGGACGTTTAGTTCAACAACCGTATTCAACAGGACGTAGAAACATGGAGACTCACACGGAGGTCGGTCCACCTCATGGAACTATATTTAACATATATCAACACAGAGTTATGGACAATATATTACATTTATGTGAATAAGTTCTTCTGAATATTACACACTGTAGCTTTAAGCTTCGTCAATAATTAAGGTGCCAGGACAGAGGCGGGTTGGCAGGGTGGAGGTGGGGGGTGGGGCATGTGGGGGGTGAGGGCAGTTGCATTTGGGGGGAGATGGGACGGGGGAGGAGGGGGCAGGAGAACAACAGCTTGCTCTCAGCAGGGGTCCCGGGGAAGGAGCAGGTGAGGAAGTATCCATTACACAGCTTCGACAGCGTCTACCTGACACCGGTTCAGGGAGAGGAGGGGAGGTGAGGAAGAGGAAGAGAACGAGGAGGAGGAGGAGGAGGTGGGTGAGGAGGAGGCGCTTGAGTCTGAAATATCAGAAAAGCAGAGAAAGCAGAAAAAGCTCCATCTGTCAAAGGCCTGGCCAGAGATGAGAGAGAGAGCTGAGATCATCTCGGTTCAGACCGACCGATCTGAGCCTGAATTTAAAACGTATCACAGAAGGAAATATTATATTCTTCTAAATTCTTATCTAATCACACGTTTATCTTCCAGTAGCTCGCTGAGTGAATCTGTGAAACCTCCTGAAACTCACTGAGTCAGTTGAGGGTGGGATGACGATGAGAGACGAGGTACCTGAAGGGTTAATGCTGATGACATCATCGGCTCAGCCTCTGTGCGTCTGACCCGGTGCCAGAGGTTCTGGATCCACCTGGGGTCTGTTAGGAGACCCGCCCTCTGCAGCCGTCATCACCTGTCACTCACAATGCCTGACAGGACGCGCCGAGGGCACGACACTTGTTCTCTGCGGCAGAGAATATAATCGTCCGCATGACGCTCACATTCCTGACTGAGTGAACATGTGACCAAGTCACGACCACTTCATATGAAGCTTTTTACCTGAAATACTCTGTTACAGTATTTCTCCTTTTCAATATACTAATCACCTCCAGATTTCAGGTTTCATTTATCCAACCGTGCTGTAGGTGGCGCTGCTTTTCATGTCAAACGTCCAGAGAGACATTTACTAATCGTTTCTTCGGTCTGTATATTTGATCTCGATCGAGTTCTTCTGCTTGTGTTTGGGCAACATTTAAAATCTTTGGCTTCTTTTGTTCAATGTGAAACAAAAACAAATGTTCTGTTGGAATTTATTTTGACAGTTATTGAAAAAAAGTATAATTTTAACAGGAATTTGAGATGGAAAATTTGAAAGGCTGCTCAGCTGAGCAGCAGCTTTAATCAGCTTTGAAAATATGTTTGTACAATGTGGAACGTGGAGGATATAGAACGTGGACGATATAGAACGTGGAGGATATAGAACGTGGACGATATAGAAAGTGGGGGATATAGAACATGAAGGATATAGAACATGAAGGATATAGAACGTGGAGGATATAGAACATGGACGATACAGAACTTGGAGGACATAGAACTTGGAGGATATAGAACGTGGACGATATAGAACGTGGAGGATATAGAACATGGACGATACAGAACGTGGAGGATACAGAACTTGAAGGATATAGAACTTGGAGGATACAGAACTTGGAGGATATAGAACGTGGACGATATAGAACGTGGAGGATATAGAACTTGGATGATAT
This sequence comes from Scophthalmus maximus, assembly GCF_022379125.1. Classification (NCBI taxonomy): domain Eukaryota; kingdom Metazoa; phylum Chordata; class Actinopteri; order Pleuronectiformes; family Scophthalmidae; genus Scophthalmus; species Scophthalmus maximus. The sequence goes on from NC_061527.1 coordinate 621,923, forward strand.
AGAAAGTGGGGGATATAGAACATGAAGGATATAGAACATGAAGGATATAGAACGTGGACGATACAGAACATGGACGATACAGAACTTGGAGGATATAGAACGTGGACGATACAGAACGTGGACGATATAGAACGTGGAGGATATAGAACGTGGAGGATATAGAACTTGGAGGATATAGAACGTGGAGGATACAGAACTTGGAGGATATAGAACTTGGACGATATAGAACTTGGAGGATACAGAACTTGGAAGATATAGAACATGGGGGATATAGAACTTGGAGGATGCAGAACTTGGAGGATATAGAACTTGGAGGATATAGAACTTGGAGGATATAGAACTTGGAGGATATAGAACATGGACGATACAGAACTTGGAGGATACAGAACTTGGAGGATATAGAACTTGGAGGATATAGAACTTGGAGGATATAGAACTTGGAGGATACAGAACTTGGAGGATATAGAACTTGGACGATATAGAACTTGGAGGATACAGAACTTGGAAGATATAGAACATGGGGGATACAGGACGTTTGGGATGTACAACGTGGAGGTAGTGACCGGTGCTGGACGATGTGAAACTGTGAAACCGGAACCAGCTGACCAGCTGGGTCTGTGCCTCGTCTGTTTTGTCCTCGTTCACTGGATTAATTAAATCCGCTGCTCTCGTTTCATTGTCCTCCGGCCTCTTTCACAGACCTCGCCACTCAGCCAGAGAGGCTCTGTCATGGACCGGACCGGTAAATCATCAGGTTGTATTTGCAACTTTAGAAGCTGCGAACTCAAAGTATTTGAGGTCAGAAAACTGTGACTGTGTCACAGTGTGACTGACAAAAACAAGATGCGTTGTTAACATTTAAAATATGGTCAAAATGAAGGATTATAAAAGAACAATTCAAAACGGAAGTGATAAAGCTTGTTGGACTAAATTGTATTTGAACACCTGGACACTGGATTCTGAAGCCTCAGTGATCATGTGTCGTCCACACACACTCAGTCAGTCACATCAACGAGTCCAAAACCAAAAACTATCAGGCACAATCACATATCATTAATAATTCCATTTGAGAGGTTTTAAATGGAATTATTAAAAATGACTGATCTCTTTGGAGTCACCTGAGGTCTGACGACTAGTGAGATGATTGTTTCTAATAAATAAATGTTTCCATTGGCCGAGAAATGTCAGAAACCAATATTTCACGGTTGATCTAAAGTTTAAACTAACAAAACCTCTGAAACCCACATTCATCTCTGTCCATTTATTGGCCAGTTGGAGTTTTAAATCATATCACATGATCTTCAGTCAAGTCGTTGTCCATTTACCCTCTGATCTGATTGGACCCCGGCAGCGCCGCCACTTTTCGGATCAGGTGAAATCATCTGTCATCGTGTTTGTGTTGAGGTCACGTTCTGGAGGTTTGTCCACGTGACCACGACCTTTATACAATTTTTCACGATATAGATCCAGTGGGACGACTGTCGCCCTGGTAACGGTTGTGCGCTGGCCTGAGCTGCTGCTGGTTGTTGTTGTGAGGTCGTCGGCCTGCAGCGCCGCGCTGAGACACCTAATCTGCTTCATTAATGCTCCCAGTCGACCATCAGCGGCGAGCTCCCACAGTCCTCTCTGGTTTCAGCCCCGTCCCGTCCGAGGCCTCGCTCACCTGCAGCTGTACCTGCTCGCCGCTGAACTGTGACGCTAACGGTCACGCTGGAAACACGGCGGATACTAATGCCTCAAGTTTTCTACAAGGCGACGTTTCAGGATATAAAACGTGAAGGTTATTTGTAAATTTTAAAGTTTTATCAACCTGGGGGTTTAAAAAAACTTCTTATGCCACTGTAGACTTATGGAAATATTTTAAATGAAATATTCTTAACAAACAAAAGTGGATGTGAAATAGATTTCTTGGAGATGATGACGTGGTTTTCACGGGACAATATTCCAGAGCGGTGTTTTTCAGTTTCACTATAATTATGCGATTAATCAAACTGCACCGTACGAACAGAGGACCAGGCAGAAGAACATTACATCCTTCAGTCGATCAGTTAACGGACGAGCGGCGTGAAGCCGGTACGCAGGGAATCAGGAGAGATGGAAACGATTAGCCGTGCGCAGACGTCCAGCATATTAGCGGCGACGGGACGGATCCAGTTTGGGGGAAAAAGCAGATCAGCAGCTTCGCCGACGTCCTGACGACGAGGAAAACACTGACTTCATCTCCCCGGAAGAATAATTCACCTCAAGCAGGAACTCTTCACAAGTTTTCAGTGTGACAACTTCGAGGAAGAGGCTCGGTCTGAGTATCGATGGAAGGAAAATGAAATGATGACGTTGATATCTAAAGAGTGTTTCACTGAAGTTTCCCATCATCCCATTTTTAACAAAAGCAAAGTTTTCTTTTTCTGCACTTCAACTCAAAATGAAACTAAAGACAATTTGAAAGAACAAATCTTGAGTCCGCGAAGAAGCGGTTAAATCCGAGAGATCAACAAACGATCGTTTTTATCTTTAACTTCTGTTTCCAAGGTCGAGACGAAGATTAAATATCTTCCAGATTTATCTCAAACACAGTAACTGGATGTAAAAAGCATGTAACGGACCATGTGTCCCCCCCACACACACCCCATGGCGGATTAAGCAGGGAGCCAGCTGTAGTCATGGGGGGTGGGGGGTGGGGGGTGGGGGGACATGCTGCCATCGGCTTCTCCAAGGTGACCCCTGGCAAAAGCTGCCATCACATCTGTAGCCGAGCCCGGTCCGTCCTGACCGCCATCAGGCAGCAGCCTCCTCCTCTGTGCCCCGACTGCCCTCCACGCCGGGGGGGGGGGGGGGGGGGGGGGGGGGGGGGGTAGAAACCCTAGAACGCTGATATCAGGGGTTTTTATGGTCCAAAGCAAACGTTATATATCTGTGCACTGCGACTACATTACGACGGAAGGTCGGGAAAGATGGCGGCTACAGACAATCAGGTTAAGAATAAAAGACGAGTTGCACAGTGATAGGAGAAGAGACGGAGAAGAGACGGAGAAGAGACGGAGAGGAGAAGGAGAAGAGACGGGGAAGAGAGAGAGAAGAGACGGAGAAGAGACGGAGAAGAGACGGAGAGGAGAAGGAGAAGAGACGGAGAAGAGAGAGAGAAGAGACAGAGAAGAGACAGAGAAGAGAAGGAGAGGAGAAGGAGAAGAGACGGAGAAGAGACGGAGAAGAGACGGAGAAGAGAAGGAGAAGAGACGGAGAAGAGAAGGAGAAGAGACGGAGAAGAGAAGGAGAAGAGAAGGAGAAGAGACGGAGAAGAGACGGAGAAGAGACGGAGAAGAGACAGAGAAGAGACGGAGAAGAGAAGGAGAAGAGACAGAGAAGAGACGGAGAAGAGAAGGAGAAGAGACGGAGAAGAGAAGGAGAAGAGAAGGAGAGGAGAAGGAGAAGAGACGGAGAAGAGACGGAGAAGAGACGGAGAAGAGAAGGAGAAGAGACGGAGAAGAGAAGGAGAAGAGACGGAGAAGAGAAGGAGAAGAGAAGGAGAAGAGACGGAGAAGAGACGGAGAAGAGACGGAGAAGAGACGGAGAAGAGACGGAGAAGAGACAGAGAAGAGACGGAGAAGAGAAGGAGAAGAGAGAGAGAAGAGAAGGAGAAGAGACGGAGAAGAGAAGGAGAAGAGAAGGAGAAGAGAAGGAGAGGAGAAGGAGAAGAGAAGGAGAAGAGACGGAGAAGAGACAGAGAAGAGAGAGAGAAGAGACGGAGAAGAGAGAGAGAAGAGAGAGAGAAGAGAAGGAGAAGAGACAGAGAAGAGATGGAGAAGAGAAGGAGAAGAGACAGAGAAGAGACGGAGAAGAGAAGGAGAAGAGACGGAGAAGAGAAGGAGAAGAGAAGGAGAGGAGAAGGAGAAGAGACGGAGAAGAGACGGAGAGGAGAAGGAGAAGAGACGGAGAAGAGAAGGAGAAGAGACAGAGAAGAGAGAGAGAAGAGACAGAGAAGAGACGGAGAAGAGACGGAGAAGAGAAGGAGAAGAGACAGAGAAGAGAAGGAGAAGAGATGGAGAAGAGACAGAGAAGAGACAGAGAAGAGACAGAGAAGAGACGGAGAAGAGACGGAGAAGAGAAGGAGAAGAGACAGAGAAGAGAAGGAGAAGAGAAGGAGAGGAGAAGGAGAAGAGACGGAGAAGAGACAGAGAAGAGACGGAGAAGAGAGAGAGAAGAGACAGAGAAGAGACGGAGAAGAGACGGAGAAGAGAAGGAGAAGAGACGGAGAAGAGAAGGAGAAGAGACAGAGAAGAGAGAGAGAAGAGACAGAGAAGAGACGGAGAAGAGACGGAGAAGAGAAGGAGAAGAGACGGAGAAGAGAAGGAGAAGAGAAGGAGAGGAGAAGGAGAAGAGACGGAGAAGAGACAGAGAAGAGACGGAGAAGAGACAGAGAAGAGAGAGAGAAGAGACGGAGAAGAGACAGAGAAGAGAGAGAGAAGAGACGGAGAAGAGACAGAGAAGAGATGGAGAAGAGAAGGAGAAGAGAAGGAGAAGAGAGAGAGAAGAGACAGAGAAGAGAAGGAGAAGAGACGGAGAAGAGACGGAGAAGAGACAGAGAAGAGAAGGAGAAGAGAAGGAGAAGAGAAGGAGAAGAGACGGAGAAGAGAGAGAGAAGAGACAGAGAAGAGACGGAGAAGAGACGGAGAAGAGACAGAGAAGAGATGGAGAAGAGACGGAGAAGAGAAGGAGAAGAGACAGAGAAGAGAAGGAGAAGAGAAGGAGAAGAGAAGGAGAAGAGACGGAGAAGAGACGGAGAAGAGACAGAGAAGAATCACTATTTGTTTCCTGAGGTCGTGATGAAGGGACCGCCTGATGGACCCCTGGAGGTCCTGGGACCCCATATCGGGCCTCCCTTTAGGGGGGAGGACATAGGTGTTTCCTGTGTGGGGGGGGGGACTGAGGTCTCCCACGCTGCCCCTACCAGCTGTTGGTCCTCAGCTCTCCAGTGGGTTGGGACAGTGTGGGGGGGTGGGGTCAGTGGCTCCCCCTGTGGGGGGCTCCGTGGGGTCGGTGGGCGCCCCGAACAGGACAGACATAAGTAATGAGGTCGTGCACACACACAGGCACTGCTCTGAATCAACTTAATGAGATCAAGAAGGGGGGGACCCTCACCGATAAAGAGAGAAACTCCACATCCCTGATAATAAATGAGCCTCGGAGGTGGATGCCGACAAACGCTCCTTCACAAGGTGCTTCTTTTTAGTCAAACTCTCGTACCACTTTCACCACGGGGCAAGTTCCAGGTCCGGTTCCGGGCCGATCACATCAGGGGCTGGGGGCGGAGCTACCGTGACTGACAAGAGCAGCCTAAACTTTGTTGTGACCACCATTAAAAAATATATATATATTTAACTCACGCTGTAATGTTCCATTACACCGGAACTCAGAGCTCCAAAGTCTGAGTTGCGAGGCCCCGACCTTTGCATCACCACTCAGAGATGTGGATGTTACACTGGAGGATTGTGGGTAGTGTAGTACTTCTCAATGACATCGGGAATAAAACATGTTTTTCTTAAACAAGGTTGATGTCATACGACTTCATATACAATCGTTTCACAACCTTGGAGCTCGTAGGAGTCGACCTCGGATTGGTTACCACCTTATGGCTAATAATCAAAATGCAGATTCAGAATATGAATGGGTTATTTTCACTTCTGGGTCTTTACTGTTGAGCTCTGCGTCGGTGGAGCTCTGATGTCGGGTGGTGGGGCGGGGACGTGGCACCGCAGTGAGGCGGGCGTCACACGGACCAGGACGCTCTCTGATGTCACAGCTGATGATGATGATGATGACAAACATCTGGCTGCTCCATGTTTAATCCTGCTCCTCTTCATCGCAGACTAAGTAGCTGTGTCCATGTTGTTTCCTGGAAGCTTCGCTCCATTTGTTTAATTGTTTAATCACTCAGATTAGTATTAAAGCATTAATAAGTTTTAAAACTGTTCACCGCACCGTCATGGTTCAGAGGGTCGGGGGGGGGCGTATTTAATGTGATTAAAGGAACATTTCACAGCTGGTGTGATCTGTAGCTTTATCAGGAAATAATTAATTAGGGCGAAGCCGTTAATGTTCGAGCAAACTGTACTCATGTAACACACACACACACACACACACACACACACACACACACACACACACACACACACACACACACACACACACACACACACACACACACACACACACACACACACACACACACACACACACACACACACACACACACACACACACACCTGTCACCACATCCTAACCAGCTGTGTGTGTGTGTGTGTGTGTGTGTGTGTGTGTGTGTGTGTGTGTGTGTGTGTGTGAGAGGATTAACTCTGAATCTGTTCTCACCCTCATCAACGTCCACCAACATGGAAACATTTGGTTCTCGGCTGGAACCAAATAATTCATAAAACATTAATAAAAGTTTCAGGATCTTTTCAGGAGATTGCCATGACGACACCAGGGGAGCGTGTCAAGGAGGAGGCACAACCAGGTTATTTATTATCTTAGTTAACTAACTAATCATATCTATCACTTTAAATTTCTATTTTTAAATCTTTACAAAAAATAAGCCTGAACCCAAATCCTCTGAATGTGCGCCTGCTCTCCAGACCAGGTGAGGCTGAGTGACAGAACTGGTGAAATCTACAAAGAGAAAAGAAAAGGAAAAGAAATGGCTAAAATCCATTTCTGCCAAATCGAGCAAACAAACAAACACCGAGCGAGTGCTTCCGCTGAAGACTGACACCTCCGCTGGCAGCCAGACGCCGAGTGGCTGGAGACCAAGATCTGTGTGGCACACAAAACCATCACACACACCGATCACTGCAACACACACACACACCTCCTGAATACCAGATGGTGCTTCTGGATTCTGTTTCGGATTTTTATTTTTTTGTTACAATCACAAAAAGAGAGTGTGTAAAACAACACACACACACACACACACACACACACACACACACACACACACACACACACACACACACACACACACACACACACACACACACACACACACACACACACACACACACACACACACACACACACACACACTCTGTTCTGTCAATCATCTGTCATGTCACTGTCACACTGAGGGCGGGGCTTCCTGAATGTGAAGCCTATCACAGGGCAGAGGCCCAGTCTCCTAGAAATTACATTTATTTATCAATCAAACTCCTCATCATCCTCGTCATCGTCACCTATTGTTTGTGCTCCCAGCTGGACTTCCACCGCTCACAACCAAACAACAGAAAAGCCTGAAGAAGAAGAAGCAGCTGTCTTGGCTGGTGGCCATGTTTCTCCAGGGAGGAACAGACATGGAGCAGGAGGAGGAGGAGGAGGACAAAGAGCGGGTGATGAAGAGGAGGAAACAGAAAGTTGGAGGAACAGCAAAAAAGGAAAATACAAGAAGAGAGAGTGAAGAGGGCGAAGGACGAAGAACTCCTGTAAACTAACCACAAGATGGAGCTAGGCTAACAGTTACCCCCGCTTCTAGTCTTTATGCTAAGCTAGGCTAACATGAGATTAAGCAGAGAGCAGGTGAGAACTGTTCGATGATGTAAACAAGACGCGGTCTCGACTGTATCTCATCATCTCTTTGACCTCTGACCTGCTCCTCGCCCTCCGTCTGATCCAGCAGCTTCAGGATCAAGTGGATCAGCGCCGGTGAGTCGGACCTTATCACCGCCCTCGTTTCTGAGCTTCCACATCTGGTGGAAAGACTCAAACCAGACGTTCAGCTGTCTGTATACTTTTGGACATGCATGGTGGACAGTTGGAGTTTGACCCACCACACCAGTGAATCAGATCTTCAAAGAACTAACTGGTTCAGTTCCTGACGTAGAGATTAAAGAGACGGACTGTTCCTTTAAGGCGGCGCTGGCGCTCGGCGCTGCTCTCAGGTCGGCTGGGTTTCCCCCCGCGACGCCCCGGGCTCGGCTTTCCTCCACTAAGACGAGCAGCACAGCAGCAGGATATTACAGCCCCGAGCCGCCGCTGCTCATTGGACGAGAGGCAGAAGAGAAGCAGCAGCTAAAGAGCCGACGCTCGGTTCGGCATGAGAGGGAGAACCACAGTTCACAGCACCTGGTCAGGTGATCGACGACGTTGACGCCCTGCAGCGCTCGTCTGTTCAGTCCAGGAATGTCTCAAGGCACCGACTCAAGTTGTGCACCATCACAACACGACGCTCCTCCAACTGAGACGTGACGTGACCCATCGGCTCGTTAGTCGACATGAATACGTCAACAACAAACATATTAAATATGAACACGTGAACTGGGATGACGAAAGACGAAGGAGGAAGGAGGAAGGAAAGAAGGAGGAGGAGGAAAGGAATTATCTGAAAGGAAAGATGGAGTGAAAAAATGAAACAAAGGGAAAGAAAAGAGAGACATTTTAAAAATGTAGAAAATGACATTTAAAAAAGTCAAAATAATGAAAAGAAAAAGGGAAAAAAGTGTAGTGCAGAAAGAGATGGAGGGAACAGACAAACCAAAGACAAAAAGGAAAGGAGAGATGAAGTGGTAGGAAAGGAAAGATGAAGGAAATGAGAGATGAATGAATGGAGTGATGAAGGAAAGCAAGTAGAGAAGAGAGAACATAAAAAGAGGAGGTAGAAGAGTGAGTCGTGTCCGTTGCTCGGCGACAGCCTGAGACACACCAGGAGCTCGAGGACTCGATGTGTCCTCACACACTCACACACACCACGGGACGAGAGAGGGAGGCCGAGAGAGAGGGGGAGAGAGAGATGCCGTGTTCAGGAAGTTCAAGCAGACAATTCTAATCCCCCAATTTCCTCGTCTCTAATCATCTCTACTGCTCATGGCCCAGTTCAAATTGGAAACATCTTCTGCACACGCACACACACGCACGCACGCACGCACGCACACACACACACACACACACACACACACACACACACACACACACACACACACACACACACACACACACACACACACACACACACACACACACACACACACACACACACACACACACACACACACACACACACACACACACACACACACACACACACACACACACACGAGCTTCCTGAGTCCGTGTGAAGACGTGACTCACTTCCATCATTGAGGCTCCTCATTAAAGGAACAGTTCCACATTCAGAGAAATCTTTTTCATCATCCACTCATCTGATCAGATGAATATTGATCCTCGTCAATTTATCTGCTGGTGAAAAGTGTCCGTCACAGTCTAGAGCCTGGACAAAAGGGGGCGGAGCCAGGAATCCTTCATCTCTTTCACAGAGTAATTCATGAAAACTATCAGACACATTTACTGATTCTGTGATGAGATGATTTGATTGATTGATTGATTGATTGATTTTAAGGACTGTGGTTGTTGTGGTGGAGTCTGAACTGGACTGAGTGAACCTCTGTCCTCTGAAAATGAATCTGTTAGTTTGACACTACCTGTAAACTCAATGTGTGGGTCATTTGAAGACGTCACATTGGATTATGGGAAAACAATGAAGCAGATTAACGTAACAAACAGAACAATCAATAACTGGTTCAAATCGATTAAACGAGTGGAACAACTGTTGTCCAGTGTTTCAGTTTCTGCCTCAGACGTTTCAGACCTTCACTGATCAGTGCGTCTCATCACCGAGCAGCAGAGGGACAATGTATTTTCATATTTACTACTTTATATACTCAAGTACATTTTTAGATACACTCCAGTACATGTTCTGTCTCAGGGTTATTTGCGGCTCATAAGGAACAAATATTATGAACATAAAAAGCTCAGGTGTTTCATTAAGTCTGAGTTGTTGAGGTACATAAAATATAACAGAAAGTATGTATGTGGCTCTTAGGAAATTATCACACACACACGCACGCACGCACGCACGCACGCACGCACGCACACACACACAAGTATTCAAAGGCTTGAATTACACCATGAGACATGAGAATGAAAATGAGACAAACACGATACAGAAAGAGAATCGTTTTAAAAGTGACGCGTTATTTTAGTATGGAAAGATAAAACTAACACGTCTGTGGAAAGAGGAGGTGTGTGTGTGTGTGTGTGTGTGTGTGTGTGCGTGGGTATGTGTTGTGGTTTGCTCACTGATAATGGATTAAGGGGCCGTCACTTGTCGTCCCACAGAAATCCTGTCAACCCTGCGGTGGATGAATACTTGCTGCGCACACACACACACACACACACACACACACACACACACACACACACACACACACACACACACACACACACACACACACACACACACACACACACACACACACACACACACACACACACACACACACACACACACACACACACACACACACACACCTCTCCTCAGATCAGTTGGTTCTCATTATATATATTTTTTTTCCTTGAATCAAACTGTTCTGTCTTCCGTTTGGCACAGACGATGGAGAAGCTCCACGTGGATCACAGGACGATTTAAACCAGTTTATAGTTTTATTATTATTATTAAAAATACATTGAACACATAATTTCATCAGACTTTCTTCAAATCTCCTGGCAGAACGTGGACCGACCTCACACGGAGTCCGG
>NC_061527.1:637500-645000 GCF_022379125.1 Scophthalmus maximus
CAGAAAAATTAACTTCCTCTGAAGTTAAAATGTCGAAGGTTAAAAGAAAACGCAGACAACAGAAATTAGATAAAACTGTTCGGAGAGTAAATAATAGTTTGTAAAGAAAATTTATTTGAAAAATTATAAATGTGAGCACATTTTTAACTTTATTTAACCTTTTTTTGCAAAATGTGCTTCAGGCCAAAGATATTTAAAAATTTCAGAGGATGGCACTGCTCACAGCGTTGGGAAAATGTTGAACATAAATAAATAAATTAAATTATGCTCATGACATCTAATAAATGGCCGTGACATGTAAACTTGGTGTCCTGGATTTTTCCTTTTTCCCGTTGTGATATAAATGTGTATATATATATGTGTGTATATATATATATATATATATATATATATATATATATATATATATATACAGTATTTATATGTGTGTGTATTCATGTGCTGTGGTGGATGTGGAATATTAAAGTGACAGCGTTTTGCATTGTGGCGAAAACAATAAGAGTTTTAGAGGTTAAATAATATTTCACCAATTCACTCCACTGACTTATTCATGGTGTGTGTGTGTTGATGCTGTTCAGTAAACACACGACAGCGTTTCTTCTGTGGGATCAACTGCAACTGAAAATATTATATTTGTGTCCCTTCCTTTTTCATTTCTGGAGTTTAAAGTGTGGTTTGAATTTAAAAAGTCAAGACAGCTGGATTTTCCCGACACAGAATCCTGCCTGTAAACGCAGCGCTGGATATTTTATTCTCTGAGGTTTGGAAGAAAGTTGGTGGTTAAATGTTGTTCTACACAAACAGAAGCAGGAGCTCATTTAACCAGAGTTATGAGATTAATATGTCTGATGGTTTGTTTGTTTCTCTTTTTGTGTCCTCCCACAGGTCGGACTGTTAAAAAAGAAAAGAAAAGAGAAGCATCGTCTCTTGTGTCGCACATCAACGAACATGTGCTTCAACCTGTGAGATCATTTCACTGTCTGTTAGTGTGTGTGTGTGTGTGTGTGTGTGTGTGTGTGTGTGTGTGGGGGGGGGGGGGGGGGGGGGGGGGTTGTGAAGCTCAGGTTCCTAATCAGAGAGGGGAATACCTGAACCACAGCAGAGCCGCCATCAAACAGTTCTCCTATTGTGGCGGCATCCAAAGACCAGGAATGTGATTCCGCCGGAGATGGGGGGGGGGGGTACACCCGGCCAGGAGGTGTGTGGGGGGGTACACCCGGCCAGGGGGTGTGTGTGTGGGGGGTGTACACCCAGCCAGGAGGTGTGTGTGTGTGGGGGGGTACACCCGGCCAGGAGGTGTGTGGGGGGGGGTGGGGGTACACCCGGCCAGGAGGTGTGTGTGTGTGTGGGGGGGGGTACACCCGGCCAGGAGGTGTGTGTGTGGGGGGGGGGGGGGTACACCCGGCCAGGAGGTGTGTGTGTGGGGGGGGGTACACCCGGCCAGGAGGTGTGTGTGTGGGGGGGGGTACACCCGGCCAGGAGGTGTGTGTGTGTGGGGGGGGGTACACCCGGCCAGGAGGGGGGTGGGGGGTGTACACCCGGCCAGGAGGTGTGTGGGGGGGGGTGGGGGTACACCCGGCCAGGAGGTGTGTGTGTGTGTGGGGGGGGGTACACCCGGCCAGGAGGTGTGTGTGTGGGGGGTGTACACCCGGCCAGGAGGTGTGTGGGGGGGGGGGTGTACACCCGGCCAGGAGGTTGGGGGGTCGCACAGTACGTCAGGATGTCTACATGTGATCAAGTCTTATTATCATATAAGAAAATGATTGCACAGAAACCTGTTCATACCAGAGTCACGATCATCCACATCCATTCTGAAAATGAATCGTCTTCATAGTAAGATTAAAAAAAAAATTGGGGGTGTAACAGCAGCAAAGATAAGAACAGAATATTTAAAATATAGATGTATTTTTATGTACTGTAATATAAATACTATGTTCAGACCAGCAGTAACAATAGAACATAGTCTTTACTATACGCAGCTACTGTGCTGATGTGTTTATGATTTATGATTTATTGGTTCATAAATTGGTGATTACAAACCAAATGATTTGCCAAACACTGGAGACGATCAGATCCATGTTAATTATCTAAACTAATGAGCTGCTCAATGTTCTGATACTGGATCATCGGAACTCGTTACTGTAACTAAAAACTAGTTTACAGTAACTGGCCCAGCACTGCTAATTAGCCTAGCTAAGTGAGCTAGGCTAATTAGCCTAGCTAAGTGAGCTAGCGCCCAACCCCGTGAGAAGTGTCTTCAGTTGAATTAGTAACCTGTGAATGAAACCACGCTTGTGACGGTGATGTGAGTCTGGTCCTCGGTCACAGGACTGAGGGAGGCTGCTCACTGACGCACTCCTCAAGCTAATGGAACCGTTTGAGCTAACGAGCTAAACAGAGCTAATCGGGTTGAGCTGCTATGAGAAGCAGTTCGCTTCGTGAAACAGTCACATTCCAACAGTTGGAACCACTCAACTCACGGCGGAACTAACTGAACTGGGTCTGAACTCGCACATGAACTCCGCTGCGGAATCAAACCGGAACTAACCCGGATTAGCTGCTAAAACTAGCAGTTAGCTAACCAGAAACTTCAACTCAAACACAGAGGGACAAAAACACCAACAATCGTTTACATTTGGAACATTTACAACAATGAAATAAGCCGAAGTCCCCAGGACGCGCTCCTGTTCGCAGCGTCGTGTCTAATGTGCTGACAACTACAACACGTTCACTTTGACAACAAGAAAACTTTAAAAACAGCTGATTCTCGGGCCGGTTCCGCAGAGACGAGGAGCGACCTTTAATTAATGTGATTTCCAAGCGGGTTCGTGTGCGGTGGAGGTCGGAGATGATTATATCACGAGGACATTTATGTCCAACAGAATCTAAGTAAATGTATTTCATGCCTGAATATTTACATTCGACTGAACGTTTGACGCAATCTGTAGGAATCCAGCTGCAGGGTTTATCAGCCTCCTACCTGAGTGTCCGTCATGCTGCTGGTTGTGTTCATCAGACCACACACGACAGTAGCAACTGTCTGCCCCACCTGGCCAGGTGTCGTCTAAAGCCCCGCCCAAACTCACTCACCTTCTTAAAGGCACAGTGGCCCAAATCTGAGGACAGAGGCACAGCACTGGAGTCCAGTGTCCCTCAGTTATAGCTCTGTGTTTGGTCTCCACCTCCTCCTCTGACCACGTCAGGCACTTTAGCTTCTAAATGCTACACGACATTCACCTGCTGCTCTGACTGAGGATGTGTTTGCATGTAAAGTGGCAGTCACGGTATTAATTCTTAGCGAGTTATGACGAACAACACACTTATTTTTTTTCCTATGCTAATATGAAATATTGCTCGTTAGACGTACACCGTCTATTGCAGATTACTATTATCGTGTGCACATTTTTCACTGTTGTGTTGAATAAAGATTACATTGCACTGGGATTGCAAATAATTGATCACATTAAAATCACCCTCACAATATCCTCTGTTATCATAGTATCATAATATCCCGACTTGTACAGTAGTGGTGGTGAATATCTGAATGTTCTAGTCGTGAAGAAAACATTAATTCTGTTTCATTCTCCATTTTCTTTGTTTAATACGCATCCTGTTAATTCCATGCCGTTACAAAAACGAATACAACCTTAAAGATTTACAGTTTGTCTTTGTGTTTTTGTGTCTGTATGAACAGAAAACTTTGTGTTTGAATGTATACAATATACACACATTTGTATTAATTCAGCTATTCACATTTCTGTCATTTTGCAGTGATGAAACAAGCAATGAAATGAATAATAACACAAAGTAAATATACAGCAACAAACTACACATGAGGATTCTGGTCACTGCTCCTGTGGGGTTAAACATCCAGAGGCCCTCAGGGTTCCGTGTGTGGTCACCTCATATGTATGAAATGATAATTATCATTCTCTTATGATTTACAGTATCAACACAGTCACTGTTCACACAGTGAACATGCAGCTGCAGATGCTGGTCATTCATTCAGCTCCCAGTAGGAGGCAGTGTCGTGTTTCTGACCTGTATTTGCTGTTGTTTCACTCAAACAGGAGTTTAACTGTGACTCCATCTGATTCTCCTGAAGGTTTCCTCTCATGTTCCCAGATCGCTTCCTGCTCACCTTCCACAAAGTGTCCTGCTTAAATAAAAGACAAAGAACTGACAGTGAATTTCACATCTGTCCAGTTGTGTCTCCTGCACGTGCTCATGCAGATGACGTGATTTAAATCACTTGTGTTCCAGTTGCATCTGACTTATAAACTTTTATGAAACTAAACAGAATACTGTTGCGCTGGTTTTATTAAATCTGCAGGTACATACAAAACCAGTTTGACTTTTAAATGTGTGAAAATGAAAACCAGTTTTCAGAAAGAAAAAACGTATTAAAAATGTATATTTACACATTTGATATAAAACTTTAACTGTTATATTTGCATTCATTTCAAAATATTTAAGTCTCAAGATTATATAATATAATAAAGTCATGCAAGATTTTTTTGAACTAGCAGACATTCTAACAGAGGGGGTTTGTGGAAATGTATGAACTGCAAATCAGTTTGTTTTGTCCTGTTCGCACCAGTAGAGCACAATATAAGGTGAACTGAAATCAGCCTTGATGTGACACCTATAAGTTCATATCGTGCACATTCCTAAATAAATTTGTACCTAATCATGTCAGAAATAAAAATTCACAATGTGTGTGTGGAATGTGCTGGTCCATATTTTGGTCCTGTACATCTGTGACCTGTGTTTAGAAACGAGAGGGAGAAGCTGATCAGGTTCGTATTGATAAAGCTGAAAATAAGTTAAAAAAAAATAATATGACAGATTCGAAGCTGAATTAACTGGAACGTTTCCGTTGTTGCATTTCAATTTTTGCAAAATCGTCTGGATGGTTTCTGATGACATGAAGAATATAAAATAAATAAAGTAAATAAATAATAGAACAAAAACAAAACAAAGATAAAGACATGTGATGCAACTAAGATTATTTTTTGCCCAATGTCCAAATACCAAAGATATTCTATTTAATGTGATTAATTCAAATCATTAAAACAAGTGAATGTTTGACTTTATAGCTAATCAACAATAAAAGAATGTTACTTGTTTGTTGAAAATCAGGCTCATGTTTTGAATTCCCTTACACACAAAAAAATTCTAATAATTATCTAAATCATTACAGAAATGAATCAACATTAAATATGTGTGCAGTATAAACAGGGAGCTGGTGTCATCACACCGATGCTTCCATCATCAGACAGACTCCAGCAGCAGGATCCTGTCAGCTCAACGGGCCACAACACATTTCTCCAATTTACCCCCAAAATCCAATAAGTTACCCAAATATGTGCATTCCACTTCCTTCCTCTCACAAACCAGAGCGAGAGACCTGATTGTCAACATCTGTTTTCCCTTTCCCCTCCTCTTTGTGGAGCGGGCCGGCGCCCCGGGGGCATCGCAGCAGCAGCACCCTGCCACCCAGCACTGCATCCAACCACCATCCAGCCACGCACCCGCCGCCCGGCCGCCGTCCCGCTGAAGCTCACTGAAGCCAAAGTGTCCATATGAAGACACATTAACAGGGAACGTTCCCCGAGTAGCTCGCCAGCTGTCCTCCCGCCGCCACAGTCACCACATCAGCCATATTAAATGACCCTTTGTCTTCTGCCGTGTCCTCCTCCTCCTCCTCCTCCTCCTCCTCCTCCTGCTGCTCGCTCCGTCCAGAGGAGCTTGTTCCTCTCGTCTCCTGTGTGTTCTCTCTCCCACTGATTTTTAAATGTTTGGCTGTGCAGCATGTGGACTTGCAGAACATTAGAGGATCGCTCAAACGGAGCGTTTGACAAAAGCCAGGAAGCCTGCGCTCCAAACAAGAGTGTTTGTTTTCATGCATTTCCCCCCTCGCCCTGATTGCTGTCAGATGCCGTTGTGTTCCAGGTGGTTGAGGCTGCAGAGGGAGAAGCACACGCAGGAATAAGAACCATACGTCCTCCTTTATTCCTGCTGCTGTCAACGTATTTGCGGCACTCGGTGCAAAGTGTAAATAGGCCAAGTGGCTGTAGAATCCACAAGGGGAAGTGATTGGTGTGCTGTGGAGTCGGGACCATCCCAGATCAGGGAAGATTCACTGGTTCTCTGGAGCCGAAGCTGTTTGACTCCAACCCGTGAGTCGTCGCGTTGATCGACGCTGCTACTCACAGAAACATGTGAGATATGAAACATGAGATCGAGACAGGATCTCCGCTCAGAGTCTGACAGAGATCAGAGACACTTGGAGTCCAGAACCAGGCACCAGGAGCAGGAGATGCTCTCATTAAGACATTAGCTAGGGAGCAGCACTAACGTGTATTTGGTACGGCTCTTTCCTGAGCGCAGTAATGAGGAGCTGCTGGACACGTGTGCCGACGATTAGAAACACGCCACAGATCGTCCAGGCATCTGCTCTAATGAGCAAAGGAAACAAATCATTGCCATAATGACTTCATTGTTCTGCAGCGGAGACGAGGTGGAACCAGCTGCGGACGCTGCCGCTCAAACTGCAGCTCCACGCCTGAAAAGACTCTGGAGCAGAGGACCATCAGTTTGTGGAGCGAATGAAATCACATAGCGACAGTCTCCATAATTGATTCATCAATTCAGTAATTGATCAGTCGGCTGCAGCTGCTATCAGCTGCTCGTTCTTCAACATATGGAAGTTATCGTGACGCACAGCTCATCCCGACTGTCATGCATGTAGTGTAGGACGCGGCCTTCTCCTGGAGCAGCAGGAGGTTTGAACCTCTTCTTGTTTCTGGGTCAGGACCTGGATTTATTGAATATTTTGAGTTGTGGATGTTGGGCACCTTTCAGGCCACAGAGCACAGGACACGCCAACGCCAAACGTGTCTAATGGTGACGTGAAGCTACAGATGTCGCCTGTGTTCAGATCCTCCTTCCTGTCGTCTTCTCCTCTCCACTGTTCCTTGACCTCAGTGGAAAAGGTCACAAGGTCAAAGGAGTCAAGGAGGATTCGACTCCAATGACACTAAACAAGAACCTTTATTTATTTTTATATAGAGTTTTAAACATAATTTAGAAAAAAAATATATATAAAGAATATGTATTCCCTGTGTTTTACCACCGTGTGACATCACATGTTATGATTCATAAGTAACAGGAACTGACATGATGACGTCTCTTCTGGGTCATATTCACTTCTGGCGGCCTGGTCGCTCGGTGCCATGACCTGGATGCAGGTTTAAACTCAGAAAGTATCAGTGGGGAAAAGAAACGTTTGTTCACACTGAGCGGGAGCGGAAGTGTAAAGTGATTCTCTCAGTTTGAACACACTGTGCTGCCAACACATCACAACAGGAAGTCAGACAGACGGAGCGATGCTCGGCCTGTGTGAACGCCCGGACACGGGACCGCTCCAGTCGGAGCTGAGAGGATTTACAGTCTGTCACTGCCGATATCCTCTCTGGAATAAAGTGAACCAGTGAG
>NC_061527.1:655000-657500 GCF_022379125.1 Scophthalmus maximus
AGGGGGCTGCAGCGAGGAGGGGGCTGCAGCGAGGAGGGGGCTGCAGCGAGCAGGGGGCTGCAGCGAGGAGGGTCAGCGGACTGAAACAGCCAAGCTTGGCTCGGCTCGGGACGCCTGGCTCGGTCCTCGCAGTCTGGTTCCCTCGGGGTCAGAGGGCGCGGCGGCGGTGGCGGCGGCGGCGGTGGCGGCGGTGGAGCTGCTGTGAGGCGCTGGTGGGCGTCAGCCTGGCTCCGCTCCACCTCTCTGCCCCGGGTCTGAAATCTGATCTGTGTCTGTTCTTCCACCGGCCAGGTTGAACATGAGGTCATGTTGCAAGGTGTCGTGATGATGACGTTGTTTTTGGGGGAGAAAATTTCCAAAATCCGTCCCTCAGTTATCATTTTTTAATTTGAAGTCAGTGCTTCATCTGTTTTACTCCAATATTTTTGTTATGGTTTAAACATTGGTTACATGTGAAAACAACACAAATGTGTGTATAACAAAGGTTTCCATATAGTTTTGGCCAAAATCATACATATCACATCAGATTTAAAAAATAGTCTAAACGTGACATAGTAAAATAATGATTTTACTGAAAGTTTAGTGAAAATATAAAAAGACACATTTTGTTCACAAAAACTAGGTTTTGTATTTCAAACGTCCGCAACCGTTTCTCTCGTTTCATGAAACAATAGAATCTTTTAGAGGACTTCAAATATTCACGTGAACATATTTTCATAATCTCATTATATCTCGTTCGTCTCTGTAATTCAGATGAACATATTTCTCGTGATGAAGCGACTTCATTAAATCCAAAGCGGAGACGCCGGCGCTCGGCTTCACACGGCGGAAAGAGGAAAGAGAAAATATGTCGAGCGTTAATGTTAAACAATTCCTTGGCTGCGGGCGGTCGAGCCGACCTGCGCTAAAATATTTAAATTGAATCTGGAACGGAGCCACGGGTGCGTGTTGTCTACAGTCGTCTGCCCGCAGGTTCATCTGAGCCACCGTCGTCTTCCTGCTTCAGGTCAAAGGTTTTTTCCAAAAATGTAAAAGTGGCTGTAAATGGGACAAAGTCTGATCTCTGATGGGCGAGAGGCTCGTCGCCTGCTGCCTGCAGGGCTGCACGTGCACGTGCACGTGACGGTTGACTGGCACGTGCACGTGACGGATGACTGGCACGTGCACGTGCCAGTCATCCGTCATCGCCTGCGACCAGCACCACCTGCTCGCCGGGACCGCAGCACGGAGGCCGTCCCTGATTAGCGCCGCGTGCTAACTGCTGTGACAGAGGGGCCCGTTGGGGGGGGGGGGGGGGGGGGGGGGGGGGCGACAGGACTGATTAGTGCAGATTAATAGTAGCTAATATCATCAGGGACTTTCCAGAGAACACACACTCATTCATAAGTGCTTTGAATTACCGTCATTAGCCCGAGTTTGTCCTTTTCTAAACACTTCAGTTTGTTTCAGTCGCCGCCACAGAAACGTCCCCGAGCGGCACGAGGACGACGAGTTAGTTAATTAGTCAGTCAGTCAGTCAGTTAGTTAGTTAATTAGTCAGTCAGTCAGTCAGTTAGTTAGTTAGTTAGTTAATTAGTCAGTCCGTCAGTCAGTTAGTTAGTTAGTCAGTCCGTCAGTCAGTCAGTCAGTTAGTTAGTTAATTAGTCAGTCAGTCAGTCAGTTAGTTAGTTAGTTAGTTAATTAGTCAGTCCGTCAGTCAGTTAGTTAGTTAGTCAGTCCGTCAGTCAGTCAGTTAGTTAGTTAATTAGTCAGTCAGTCAGTCAGTTAGTTAGTTAGTTAGTTAATTAGTCAGTCCGTCAGTCAGTTAGTTAGTTAGTTAGTTAATTAGTCAGTCAGTCAGTTAGTTAGTTAGTTAATTAGTCAGTCCGTCAGTCAGTTAGTTAGTTAGTTAGTTAGTTAGTTAGTTATATAGATAGATAGTTAGTTAATTAGTCAGTCAGTCAGTTAGTTAGTTAGTTAGTTAGTTAATTAGTCAGTCAGTCAGTTAGTTAGTTAGTTAGTTAGTTAGTTAGATAGTTAGTTAGTTAATTAGTCAGTCAGTCAGTTAGTTAGTCAGTTAGTCAGTTAGTCAGTCAGTCAGATAGTCAGTTGGTCAGTTAGTTAGTTAGATAGTTAGTTAATTAGTCAGTCAGTTAGTTAGTTAGTTAGTTAGTTAATCAGTTAGTCAGTCAGTCAGTCAGTCAGTTAGTTAGTCAGTTAGTTTGTCAGTCAGTTAGTCAGTCATTCATCAGTCAGTCAGTTAGTTAGTTAGATAGTTAGTTAATTAGTCAGCCAGTCAGTCAGTCAGTCAGTCAGTCAGTTAGTTAGTTAGTCAGTTAGTTAGTCAGTCAGTCAGTCAGTTAGTCAGTCATTCATCAGTTAGTTAGTCAGTCAGTTAGTTAGTCAGTTAGTTAGTCAGTTAGTCAGTCAGTCAGTCAGTCAGTCAGTCAGTCAGTCAGTTAGTTTGTCAGTCAGTCAGTCAGTTAGTTTTTCAGTTAGTCAGTTAGTCAGTCAGTCAGTC
>NC_061527.1:662500-667500 GCF_022379125.1 Scophthalmus maximus
CCCAGAGCTAAACCCCTCCCTCTCTCCCTCTCTCTCTCTCTGTAGCATCCATCCATCCATCCGTCCGTCCATCAGTCAGGCCGTCCGCCCTGTCAGTCTCCATCAGTCTCCGTGGCGACGGGATGCTGGTGGTATCCCGCGGTGATGCGAGGCCACTCTGATATGTAAAGCAGCCGTCTGGACGCGGGCCGAGCTGTCAGGCGCCGCGGCCGCCTGTAGCTGCGAGGGAGGCCGCCGCCCACCTCGACCCAAATCTATGCTAATTTGACATTCCCGACTCATTTGCATGTGTACACATCAAAGTTTCCTTTTCTTCTTCTTCCTGTGATCTCTCCTTTTATTAAACCTCCTTCCTTCTGCTGCTGGTCGCGCAACACGCTCACACATGTAAACAACAACAACAACATTTGAATATTAACGTGACAGTGACACAGGAAACTGCACTTTAATATTATACCTCTATATAACTTTTATGTTATATTCAGTTGGACGTTAATATATAAAAAGCACATCAATTAAAAATGTCCAAAGCTTTTATTTTGTTGATGCTTCTTGGTGCTTTTATTTTGGCAGCTCTTAGTTTTACATCATTGCTTTGAAAGGAACTGATATTATAGAACAATGCACTGTAAATGTAAAGTGTTTCACCGACTAATAATAATCAAGAGAACACAAACAATACGACAGTTGTGACTGTTTATATAAAAAATCACTATATGACTCAAACGTCGTATCGGAGAGAGGAAACATGGCGGCAGATGTCAACACAGCGTCACATCAGGGCGGTAACGCCTCCTACCCAGAAGGCCTTGCAGCAGCGAGGCTCCTCCCCTTCACAAACCACGACTCGTCTCCGGAGCGTGTTTCCTGTGACGATGAAGGTCGATCAACATCGTGTCCTTTTGCTCTGGTCACAGTTGTTTTTATCGTGAGTGTGTGATGTTAATGTCTTTGGAAACTTTTAAAATATGTAGAATCACAAACAGACGTTGGTGCAGTTGTTCCAGCCACAGCTCTTCTGCCTCAGGGACTTGTACCTTTTTTTCTCCTTCCTGTGTTTGAGTTAAAATTGGGACTTGATTGACATTTCCCCGGTTTTCATCCGGTGTCATTGAACGCAGCCTGAACGTGACGAACACGGAGCCTCGCTGATGATTTAACAGAATCACACTGGGGACGTACATGTGACGCTGTGCAGCCGCTGAGCTTCGTCGGCCAAACTGTCAGCGTGTGACGCTTTCACACCCTAAAGAGCCTGCACACACACACACACACACACACACACACACACACACACACACACACACACGCTGGCACGGTGCGGCCGCAGAGCGTCTGGGGAGGAGCGGTGGACGGACGGGTCACCCAGCACGGTTGGCAGCTCGGCTCCGGCCTTGGCTCGGATCTCCACCGCCGTCTGCATGCACTCATGATGTTGGCAGGTCACACTCCAGCCCCCCCCCCCCAAAAAAAACCACACACACACACACACACACACACACATAAATAAACACACCGCTCGTCCTCCTCCTGGCTGCAGATTACACACCTACACGTTAGATGGGAGGTGAGGAGTTGATGATGGGGGGTGATGGGGGGTGGGGATGCCCCAACTCCCCCAACACCTTACACACACACACACACACACACACACACACACACACACACGGGCCTGATGTCAGCTGGCTGTGAAAGGCGGACGCTGACCGCTCGCTGTGATTAAGCACCAACTGGGCTCCGGCCAGCGGACTGGAGCGTCGCCATGCTGCCCCGTCCTCCTCCTCCTCCTCCTCCTCCTCCCCCTCCTCTCTCAGGACATGTCCCCACACAGCTGGCTGAATTTAAAAGCTCCTCTGCTCTTCTCTTCTCTTCTCAGTTGAGGCCTGACATGTTCACACTGAGCCTGTTTAACAGCCAAAAGTCCTTTTCATGACACAGTTGGTTTGATCTGAGAAGGTCTTCACACATACAGACGGTTTCTCCACAGCAGAAGATAAATCAGACTTGTTTCCGTCAGTGAAGGTCCAGGATGTTTTGCACCGGGGGTCACTGATCCAGATGTTGAGTGCAGTACGAACACTCCTCCACATACTTGTTACTGGAGGAGTTCCACTAGAGGGCGCCATTGTAGATGATGCGAGGCCCCTAACACGACGTCGTGACCACGGAGAGTAACTGCCCCAGCGCTGCCCCCTAGTGTTCCTGTGCGTATTGTGGACACGTAGCGTTAATTTCTGAGGACGAGAACAACTGACACACGACAAGCAGGACACGTGTGTGTGTGTGTGTGTGTGTGTGTGTGTGTGTGTGTGTGTCCTCTGATGAAAGTCGACGTTTGACTTCACACTCCTCCAACAACAACAAACACTGTAACTTTGTGAGATGGTTAGAAACTAAACATGGCCGCCATCTCCTGGCTTCTTTAACATATATACGTCGTGAGAATGTCTTCCACAGTCGTCACGTTTGTTGTTGTCAGAAACCGCCAACCTAAAGAAGGTAGGACGCTATGTGGAAAGCGACGGTTCCACTGTCTGAAGCGGACGCAGCTCTTTTCGTACGTAAAGACATAAATGATCCGCAGCAGGTGAAGCTCGGTCGCTGGCGTCCGACCGAGCGCCTCCACGCTGCTTCTGCTCAGATCTGTGATGTTTGCTCATGAATAAATTCAGGTTCAGGTGCGAGGAGGCTCGGGGCTGAACCACTGATCTGATATTCAATCAATACGTGATCAAATCAGACGCATCAGAGGCGGACGAGAGTCGAGTAGAGAGAGAAAGATGGCGTCATGTTCAGAGCAGAATCACTGTGGATAGAGAGCACACACACACACACACACACACACACACACACACACACAGAGGGAGAAGGATTCTGGCTGATGATGCATGAAGTCCGGACTGCAGCCAACTCCTCTCCAGCCTCGCTGGACTAATCGGAAGCTACTGCTTCGCCTGCTGCTTCACTGAGCGCGCTCCCTGGGACACACGCCACCCGGCCCACCGCCGGTCCACAGCCTCCGGTCCATCCATCCGTCCGTCCATCAGGCCATCAGGCCTCAGCCCACGCCGCCTCCAACACGTGTGATGTCATGGTTTGTGCAGGACGCCTCGGGGACGCCATGTCAGCGGAGTTTAGAGGAGTTCGTGGCGAAGCGCTGGACGATCTTAATATTCTGGGGAGGTGACACGAGGTGATCTCTTGATGATAGTTTGGCTCGGTGGAGACACTTCCTGTTTTATCATAGAAATGTGTAATTTCCCTGAAAACAGCTTCTTTTCTTTTTTTTTACAGTTGCAGTATGAACACATATGATGTTCACAGCTGCTTCTCAGCTGCTGACTTGTAAGTTTCACTTGTCGGAGGGTCCTTGAATGCACCTGCAGGAAGAGTTGTGACCTGAAAGTTTGAATGAAGGAAGTGAAGCAGGTTGTGATGGATCAGCTGATTGGATGTGAACTGTTGGATGATTTGGAAAAATTCTTGGTGAGAAACATTTTGATTTAATTTAAATGGTCTTGAGACATTTTAATGTGTGACGAGCAGAACAACGTCTCTCCAGGTGTCAGCTGATCGTTTTCAGCTCGGTTCTCAAAATCTCCCAAAATGTTTCTGTACTCTCACTTTTAGAAACTCACTCTTATTCCTCACAATTTAAATTCTCAATATATTTGACAGGTTATACGTTTGATGTTCACTCGAGTCTGACCCCTGACCCCTGACCCCTGACCCCTAAACCTGATTGAAGTTAAAAGCAGGATTTAAAAATGAAGTTGTTCCCCGCCATCTTTGGAATTCCAGGAAACACGACATTGAACAAACTCATTCTCATCGTGCTGTCGGCCTCAGAATTCCGGAATTACACTGACAAAGAAATGACCTGGCCAAACACACACACTGCACGCACCAGGTTGTCTCGCCGTGCGGCGCCGTGTGTGTCGGTGATACTGGAAACAGACTGGCAGGGGCCCTCCAGGGGCCCCAGAGGCTCCAGGGGCCCCAGAGGCTCCAGGGGCCCCAGAGGCCCCAAAGTCCTGTTTGTCACTAATGGCCCCGTTCACATATTAATGATGAGGGGATTAATGTGAGTGTGTATGTGTGTGTGTGTGTGTGTGTGTGTGTGTGTGTGTGTGTGTGAGGTTGTTAGGTCGATGATGTGAGAGAAAAGGTCAAAGGTCATAATTCAGTATCAGAGGAGGGGGGGAGAGGCCGGTTGTCCTCGCGGCAGTGAACGCACCGTCGAGCCGCTTCCTCATTTCATGTGGAAAAACCAACTAATTACGTGGAAATATGATAATGTATAACGCTGCGGGAGCCGCCGCCCCGTCCGCCCGTCCCCAGACTCCCCTGCTCTGGCCTGCGCCCCCTCTCTCTTCTTCTTCTGCTGGTATTTCTCGCAGGGAGTCTCGCCCTTTTCACGACTCCAGACACATTAGCGGCCGGTCCGCTTTGTTTTGCATCAAACGATGCCTCATTTGCATAATCTGAGGATGAGCTCCTCCCTCCTCATCGCTGCCAGGGAAGGTCAGACCCCTCCACACACACACTCCCCCTCCATTAAACCCCCGTCTTCTTCAGGAGGTGATACCCCCATTCAACACGCACACACACGCACACACACACACACACACACACACACACACACACATCGCCTCCTCCTCTTCTCATCTCCTCGTCTACCCAGTTGTCCGGCCTCACCTCATACTGTCGGCCAGGCTTCAGGCTGGTGTGTGTGTGTGTGTGTGTGTGTCTGGTGTCAGTCAGTGTTTCTGACATATCAGAGTTGACAGGTTCCCAGTGAGACTCTGGTCTTCACCAGTATGATTCTGTAATGGGCCTGAGAGGAGATGAAGCTCGACACTAGACTGTTGTACTGCACTACGACACACACACACACACACACACACACACACACACACTCACTCACTCACTCACTCACTCACTCACTCACTCACTCACTCACTCACTCACTCACTCACTCACTCACTCACTCACTCACT